>NC_135870.1:531980-544480 GCF_031162955.1 Sander vitreus | reverse complement strand
CCATCTGTCTGTCTGTCTGTCCCTCTGTCCCTCTGTCTGTCTCTCTGTTTGCAGGAAGTAGTGTTTGTAGGGTTCAGACCTTCATGTGGCGTCTGTAGTTTCGGGCTTCAAACAGCCACTCAGTTTGCTGTGGCTTCATCTTGTACTCTCAGCGAGATATTTCTGTTTGATGGGATGCTGGAGGCGTACCGATGGCTGACAGAAATAGAAGTGCTGCTCTGCACCTATATGATGTATATGTCTGTACATATGGGAGGGCCTCCGTCAGGGCCAGGCAGGATAGGCAAACGCCAGGGGCCAAAAGAACGTCATCGTCTCTCAAAATATTCCGACTTTCTCTCAAACTATTCCAACTGTTCCTTCAGTGGAGCTGTGGTTGAAAGACTTGCTGCAGCGTTGTTGATCTGGGTGTTAACGATGTCTCACCAGATTCCCACCAGCTCCAGAGAGGGAGGCGGCCGCCACTAGAAACCACAGCTGAAGATGTTCTGCGATGTGGAGCCGAGATAGGAGGCTGAGGCCGTGTGGTTAGGCGGGGGCGGTGGAGCGCTGCACAGAGCGCCAAACCAACACTTAACTCGCTGTTTACTCTACTTCTGCACCAATGGCAATGCAGCTTTCTCTGTTCCTCAATACAGTGGAAGGTTAAAGGTCCGTGTCCTCCGTGAAGAGGCCTTTCATGCTTCACATTCATTGGCTGCATCCCAGGTTATAACATCCAGTGGTGTAGTCTACGTCAGGGGTCTTCAATGTTTTACATTACATGTCATTTAGCTGACGCTTTTATCCAAAGCGACTTACAACTGCTACATATGTCAGAGGTTACATGTTTCTGAAGCAACTAGGGGTTAAGTCTCTTGCTCAGGGACACATTGGTTGATGTATGGCAGTGGGAATTGAACCCAGATCTCCCACACCAAAGGCATGTGTCATAGTCACTGCTCCATCACCACCCCAGTTTTTTAGGCCAAGGACCCCTTAACTGAGAGAGAAACGGATCAGGGACCCCCTACTACATATATAGTACCAAATGTATAAAAGTTGCATATTAAACTGGGCCTACAACAAAAACATGTGGGTGGCCTAGTGCATAGAATACCAAGCCATTAAATAATTGTTGGCATGATTTTAAAAATCATGTTTTAATGTTAAAAATACATGTGAACACAGTGAATCCTTATACTTGGGCCAGTAAGCCTATCATCAATGTGGGTTTTTTTTTTTCACAAAAAGGCTGATTTATATTTGCTAATAATATGTTCAATACATTCTGCGACAGAAATAATAATCATTAACACTCAGGATGTTCTTCAGTACACAACAGTAATGTTCATCATTCAACGTTAAAATGTTTCCTGTTTATGACGTGTCTCCGTTTAAACCTCGAGCGAGACGATTGTACTTGTTGTTTTGTGCAGAGGTGGAAAGTAACTGATTACAATTACTCACGTTACTGTAATTGGGGAGTTTCCCTGCTCCTCATTTCATATCAGTTACATGTGCAATATCTGTTGTGGACTAAACAAGAAATGTGAGGACGTCATCTTGGGCTTTGGGAAACACTGACACACATTTTAGAGACAGAACTACTCATCCATTCATCATCCATTCATCATCCATTCATCATCCATTCATCATCCATTCATCATCCATTCATCCAGAACATAATCGGTAGTTTCAGCCCTTCACTGGTGCAAAAACCAGTTAAAACGGCTTGTTTCTGTCTGGTGAAAAACACGTGAAGTGTCTGTTGGAGTTGTTTTTGGCCTTGGTAGTAAAGTGAGAGTCGTGTGTACAAAGTGGCCTCATTTGAAAACAAAACAGATCAGGAAGTGGTTTGTAGGTTAGGGTTAGATTTCTGCTTCATGGTCGCTGTTTGACAGAGAGGAAGACTCAGTCAGGCTGCAGCTTTCACAACATCTGGTCTCACAAACATGGAAGAAGATTTTTGATGTAGTTAGCAACAATGATACATTTGAGAGACATTAAATAAAAACATGCAAAGGAAGGCCAGAAAAGAGGGCTCGGCATGTTGGGTTCCCTACAATTCTTTAACAACCCAGAACATGAAGAGAGAAATAAGAAACATAGAGTCTGTGAAGAAAGGAACGGGCTAAAATGTCCAAAACATAATCTTAAAAAAAAGAAAGGAACATGTATTAAAAGATTGATTTACGGATTTTATCAATCAAAGATTAAAGATTGATTTCGCTAGTCTCTACAGAGCAGCAGCTGCTGTGGTCTTGGGTGACAGTGACACGGTATAAACCGAGATTTTTTCTGTCCAGGAGAACAAGCTCTGAGCGTCATGCGACGAGTTAAGTTTAGACACCAAAACGAGTAGTTAAGATTAGAGAAAAGATCAAGGTTAGGATTACAACACTCCCTGGACACAAACACGCAACGTTTCCTGTGTTAAAGTCTTACGCTCTTGGCTGCTTTTTGGAACCAAAACACTGCCAGCTTTTTTTCTTTTACTACAAAGCGTCGTGGTCAACTTTTTCTTGTCAAAAAAGACAGCAAGTGTAATCATGGCCTAAGGCTACATGTACATTGCTACATTTTGGTTTTTAAGACCCAATCAGGAGGAGAAACGTTGGCGTCAGTGTTGGCGTTGCCAAAGGTCTCCGGTAGCAGCTGTTGAGACTGCAACACAACCCCGCAGATTATAAACCAAAACGGGTCAGAAGTGTTTCCAAATGTCTCCGGTTTAGGGGCTCGGAAACACCAGAGCAGGGGGAATGAGAGGGGGGGAACACCAGAGCAGGGGGAATGAGAGGGGGAAACATCAGAGCAGGGGGGAATGAGAGGGGGGAAACACCAGAGCAGGGGGGAATGAGAGGGGGGGAAACACCAGAGCAGGGGGGAATGAGAGGGAGAAACACCAGAGCAGGGGGGAATGAGAGGGGGAAACACCAGAGCAGGGGGAATGAGAGGGGGAAACACCAGAGCAGGGGGGAATGAGAGGGGGAAACACCAGAGCAGGGGGAATGAGAGGGGGGAATGAGAGGGAGAAACACCAGAGCAGGGGGGAATGAGAGGGGGAAACACCAGAGCAGGGGGAAATGAGAGGGGGAAACACCAGAGCAGGGGGAATGAGAGGGGGAAACACCAGAGCAGGGGGAATGAGAGGGGGAAACACCAGAGCAGGGGGAATGAGAGGGGGAAACACCAGAGCAGGGGGAATGAGAGGGGGAAACGCCAGAGCAGGGGGAATGAGAGGGGGAAACGTCAGAGCAGGGGGAATGAGAGGGGGAAACGTCAGAGCAGGGGGAATGAGAGGAGCAGGGGGAATGAGAGGGGGAAACGTCAGAGCAGGGGGAATGAGAGGGGGGAAACACCAGAGCAGGGGGAATGAGAGGGGGGAAACACCAGAGCAGGGGGAATGAGAGGGGGAAACACCAGAGCAGGGGGAATGAGAGGGGGAAAGATATTCCTTTTTAAACCAAAACGTATCAATGTAGATGTAGCCTAGACTAGAGTGTAGGGTTAATAGCTGATCTTGTCAGCTGTGTGCTGAGCAGAGATGTTTTCTGATTTTACATCCTGTGAGCAGAGGAGTAAAAAAAAAAACCACAGCACCTTCCTCAGAACAATGGCCACTCCTTCTTCCTCTCTCTCTCTCTCTCTCTCTCTCTCTCTCTCTCTCTCTCTCTCTCTCTCTCTCTCTCTCTCTCTCTCTCTCTCTCTCTCTCTCTCTCTCTCTCTCTCTCTCTCTCTCTCTGTCTCTCTCTCTCTCTCTCTCTCTGTCTCTCTCTCTCTCTCTCTCTCTCTCTCTCTCTCTCTCTCTCTCTCTCTCTGCCGGCTGACAAGAAAACCCTCAGCAGAGATGCAGCTTTCACACTGCAGCTCTGCAGCTCTGCAGCTGTAAGGACGTACGCCGACGACATGCTGCTGTCCGGCTGCTGGGTGGCTGCGCTGCTGCTGCTGCTTCTGCCGGCTGAAACTCAGGCTCAGAGCGGAGACGGAGACACCGACACAGGTGAGAACATTTGGGTTTGGTTCAACATCAGTTCAATGTCCACACACATCTTTAACAGTATTCAGATCCTTAACTTCAGTGAAAGTACTAATACCACACTGTAAAAAATACTCTGTGTCACTGTGTCTCTCATTTCTGTCTTTCTTTCTGTCTCTCCTTACTTGCTGTCTTTCCTTCTTTCTGTCTTTCTTTCTGTGTCTCCTCCCATTGAAGAAAGTGTAGGACCCAACCAGTTGTGTGTTTAATGGTCTGATCCTCTCAGCTGACTTGTAGTCGTTATATTGTTGGCTAGTTTACTTTAGAATCAAACATCAGATTTATAAACTACATGTGTTTTGTGTGCAGAAATCTTAATGTGTAAAGTAACTAGTAACTAAAGTAACTAGTAACTAACTGTAACAGATGAATGTAGCGGAGTAACTAAAGTAACTAGTAACTAAAGCTGGAACAGATGAATGTAGCGGAGTAACTAAAGTAACTAGTAACTAACTGTAACAGATGAATGTAGCGGAGTAACTAAAGTAACTAGTAACTAAAGCTGGAACAGATGAATGTAGCGGAGTAACTAAAGTAACTAGTAACTAAAGCTGGAACAGATGAATGTAGCTGAGTAGAAGTAGAAAGTGGCATGAAAAGAAAAGACTCAAGTAAAGTACAAGTACCTCAACATTTGGACTGTAGTACAGTACTGGAGTAAATGTACTTAGTTACATTCCAGCGCTGCATTTTAGGGGAAGACCCTGCAGGTTAACAGATGTCAGCATGAAACCTCCCCAGCTGATCAGGCACATCACTTTTAATTAGAAATTTTTGGTCCATTGTGCTTCCATACCATATCTTCTTTCAGACTAGTGTGAAAACTAACATCCAAAATACATATTTAGTGTTTCATTCACCAAAAGGTAGCGTTAGATAATGCCTCATTTGCATATTTAAACTCTGGCGCTAGAAGAAAAGGTTAAAAGGTCATTCTCTGGAAAATATGTGAGCTAAACTTCATGACGAACTGTCAGATCAGATTGTTGAGATATTTGCGGTTTGAAGTGAAACTTCAGAAGCTGAAGTAAAACTAAACTCATACTGGTGGTTTTTGTAAATGTAGACTCTGTGGAAGTTCTGGCTTTAAAGGGGAACTCCTGCTTACTGTGCTTACCAATGCTGTGTGATGTCAGCGTAGGTTCGAAGACTTCCAGTTTGACTGTCCTATCAAACACAACCGTCCCAACTTTTAAACACAATGCGGGTCCTATTTTAATGATCTGAGGTCACGGCGTGAAGCGCCTGGTGCAGGTGTGTTTAGGGCGTGTCCAAATCAACTTTTGCTAGTTTAATGGCGGGAAAAAGGGTCCATGCGCCGGGTGCATGGTTCTAAAGGGTTGTTCTTAGTGTCTTCATTAATCAGAGGTGTGTTTTGGGCGTAACATGCAATCAACCAATCAGAGATCATCTCCCATTCCCTTTAAAAGCCAGGCGCGTTTGGACCTTGGAGCATTGCTGTTATGATGGAGGATTTGCACCGTAATATTTGTATCTGTAATCTTCTGCATGTGTGTGTGCTGCTGTGCGTCCCTGTGTGTGTAACAAGCATAGTGTGCACGTGCTGTGCACGAGCCTAGGAGCATTTTACTAATGCTCTGTTAAAATAACAATGAAATGCTGCGTTATTGACTTTAGACCAGGTTTTTGTTGGTCAATGGTGCCATCACTTCCCGCTGCCTCAAGATAGCAATACTCCCAGAATGCACCTGAACACACCTCCCTGTAAGACCAGCACGCCCAGAATGCACCTGAACACACCTCCCTGTAAGACCAGCATGGGCCACAGATGGGTGCAGGTGCATTTGTTATTTAAACGACGTGGGCGCTGGACGGGAAACTGACAACTGGGTCGGTCTTAAACTAGCAAAGACACTTGGGTCGGGCTTTGTGCTGCGCTGCGCCGGGTGCAGGATAGGACCCTGCAGGTCTTTTCAAATGGGGCAGTTTTTTGCTATTTTTTTCGCACGGCAGTATATTTTTTCAAACCGTTGTTTTATATATAGCGAGGTTGAACATTTGGGGGGGTTGAGATCTCCACTTTAGAGCACAATTGAAATTTTAAGCATATCAAACACTTCTCTCTGCATTCTGGTGAATTTTTCTGCAACAATTTGTGCCTTTTCTGCATCAGGATATGGTGATGAGGTTATTAATTAAAGGAAATTGTAATATGTTTTTTGGGGGCATTGCACCTGCCAGTTTTGATTCCCCCCTGTAAATTACACCTATGCATGCATCTAGGACAGCACTCCAGTTTGATAGTTTATTGCAAGACAATGGATGTTTCGGGCAGCGCCCTTCCTCTGTGTGTGCACAATTACAACCAATACTCCACACACAGGTGGGTTTAATTATACATTCAAAACTGCACAGGTGGAGTAAATCATTCAGATGTATAAGGTGGCAATAACGTCCTTTTACTGCATGAAACTCGAAAAAAGCAGGAAAACCGAGAACGCAATTTGAATATATTTTGCTTAAAGTTATAAGTGAGTTGATTAAATGGTATTTTGTTATCGCCAATTGTTCTAGACCTTTGACCTGGAATAAAAATGAGATGTGGACCTTTGATTGACAATAATCAATCAATCAATGTTTCCTGTAACTGACAGCAAACTAATGCCCTGAGTGGGGGGAGGTTGAAACCAAAAACACAAAATCATAAACCAAAAGGACTCTTACAATGACTTTCTCTGCTGTGTGAACTACAGACGTTTCAGGACAATTAAAACACGAACAGACAGACTCAGGAGAAGTTGTTATCTAAAAGACAAAACTGCTCTAAGCGCTACTTAAGTTTTAAAGATGAATCCTGCACTGAATGTCTTGTATGGCTTTGCTTTTGTGTCTTCACTTTCTTTTCAAAAAAGTTTCTTTTTTATAAGTTTAAAAATGACTTTTGGAGGTTTGTTTATATTTATTTATTTACCTATTTTACACTTTTGCAGATGACTGCATCCAATTCTGTTGCCCATGTACAATGACAATGAAGATGATTTCTTTCTGGCTGTGTGACAGCGTTGTAGGAGTGTAATTAATGAGAGTGTTTCCTGTCAGAGCCCAAAATCCTCTGCAGCTCTGACATCCTGATAACAGGCAGCAGTCTGAGCTGTCGACTGCTCGGAGGCAGGAACAACAACGAGGACGACGAAGATGCCGAGGCCGACCGCATCATGAACATGACAGTTTGGTAAAACCTTTTTGTCAGTATAGATGTTTAGGGACAGACGTTCTAAATGTACACTGTGTAGTGTAAGTATTTTATTAGCTAAAATCAATGTCTTCATTCATAAATATGTCCTCATTGGTGTAAAATGACCTCTGCCAATGATCTGACTTATTCATTTCAATTTCAATTCAATTTTATTTTATTTATAGTATCAAATCATAACAGGAGTTATCTCGAGACTCTTTACAGATAGAGTAGGTCTAGACCACACTCTATGATTTACAAAGACCCAACAATTCTAGTAATTCCCCCAAGAGCAAGCATTTAGTGTAACAGTGGTGAGGAAAAACTCCCTTTTAAGAAGAAACCTGGGACAGGCCCAGGCTCTTGGTAGGCGGTGTCTGATGGTGCTGGTTAGGGGGGTGATGAACAGTGGCAATAACAGTCACAATAAAGATAATGGATCAGTGACTAGAAATAGTAGTAGCACCGCAGAGCGTAGCAGGGTGTAGCAGGGCGTGCAGCAGGACCACGACGACAGCTGCAACCATGATTTTGGTGCCACCCTAATCTAAGGAAACATGCTGGGCGAAAAAAAAACATAAGGACTCCAGGGAATAAGCTCCCCAGAGCTCGTAAGCGAAGAATTTCTTATCTGTATTTACATTGGACGGGTAAGTCCAAGGAGGCTTCCATGTTGTTCCGCCATTTTGAAAAACTATAATGGCTGAGAGGGACATAGAGCACTAGCCTACCTGTCTAGTTAATCCACAACGCGTTTTCGTTCAGAGCCAGCGCCACGCGACTGAAACCAGCTGAAACGGAGAAGGAGATCAGTGAGAGGCGCTGGTCACTGTACTTTAGTTCATAATGGAGGATCATACTTATGCCCAGACACAGGAGAAGGAATCCTCGTCGCCAAAAAAGCAACAATTGGAACACATGTTGTCATAGCTTCTTGGTACATAACGGCTACCGTGGTTGCAACACGCATTTGAAAAAGCCAGTCGCTAGAGAGCACTATTTGTTTGAATGCAAAATACAATTTCACCGTTAGATGAGAGAAATTCCTACACAGTGGACCTTTAAGGACATATGTTTTGTTTCAACATTGGTGGGGACATATTATAAGAAAGTTTCAGCGTCAAACACTTTATTTCCTGCAGTCTAAGAAATAAATCGGTAAATTAACAGAAAACTGTTCTGGCAGCTCATTACCTGTATTTTCTCCCATAATTAAAAAACAATTGAGTGTAGAGGCATTTTCTTTTCCTGGTTCAGTTGAAACACGCCCCATAATCACAGCCTAATGGAGCAGCATCAGACTCATATTCTGACTATGAATCTGAGTATGACCACGTCAGGCTACATATCCCCTGCATCCCCCCTGGAATCTATGCTTATTGCAATGGTTCAGTGAGTGATGGACTCTTGTGTTCACAGCTTCTCGAACTACTATGAGAATAGGATCAAGTGTTTGAGTGTTGGCGGAGACGTGGTGAACTCCAGAGATCTGACTCCGGTTGTTCCTGTGAATGTGACCGTCCACCTGCAGGGAGGAGGAACCGTTACCACCACCGTCAACCTGTCCAAGATCGGTAAGTGGTCCTTGCAGCTTTGGCTTCACCCATGTTACACTGTTTAACAAAAAAAAGAGGTTTACTCACTCGGCAGTCAAAGTTATTTTATTTTAGTTTTGGTTTATTTAGAACATGTACATTTCAGCACAGTCAAGAAAACCACAAACAAAATCTTCAGCAATCATATATTTCCAAATGAGAGGAAGCAAACATTACTTAAGAGGAATTTACGTATTGGATTGGTCAGATAACTGTAAGATGATGTAGTATTAAGAGTGACAGAGGTAGAGAGTAGTATGAAAGACCGAGAATCTGCATAATGAGGTTGGTTAGGGGGGCAGATGGGTCCAACAACACAGGACTGTCCCCCAGGAGACCGGGGTTCATGTCCCGTTCTTGCCCCGCGTGTTCCTTAAGTGTTGATTTTATAACCCCACCCACCATCTTTTCCTAAACCCAACTGTCCCGGTGTTGTGTTGTATATCAGTTTCCTTCTATTGTCCTCGGGTCAAATTTAAATCTGACGAAGACTTTTCTGAGGAACTTATTCAAGAACGCATTTTAGAATTTAAATAAATTGTTAAAAACACACAATTTTACCCAAAATGTCTTCAGGGTAATTTTCAGTTCAAAACTTTGCTGACACAGGAAAATAAGTTTAACATTTTTATTAATAAGACGGTTGTGTTTTGTGTCACACAGTGTGTAAAAAAAGCACATTTGCATACATGCATACGCAGTTTTCAAATCTGTTGTTACCTTTTCTTTTATCTGCTGGCCCGGGTCACTTTCTGTCAAACAGAAAAATCGCCTGCAAGGCTTTGTCAAGGTGTGCAGCAAAATTGCTGGAACACGGTTGAACAACCTTCATGACCTGTATCAGGACAGGTCCCTTTAGAAAGCCAAGTCGATCTCGGCCGACCCGAGCCTTCCCCTGGAGTGCGAAATGATGTTGCTACCATCAGGGTGCGCATACAATCTTGCTTGCTGTCTATGTAGCCTACTGCTGGCTATGAACCAAATTGCCCTTTGGAGATAATAAGGATACCTTGAAACTTTGTTGTGTCCCTGCAGTTAAACCGAGAAGTCCTCAGGTGAAGAACGTCACTTTCAACACGGAGGCGAACCAGGCCGTGATCCGTGTTCAGACTCCATACTTCAGAGATTACCTGAGACTAGAAAACCAACTCTTCCAGCTGCACATCTGGAACGGAGGCAGCACAATCGTAACTCAATCTAATTTCTGTTGCTATGTTATTATTTCCACTTTTAAAGTCCCGTAAACATTCATCCCAGATATTTAATTTGATTAATCTACACTGAAAAAAGAAAATTGTTGGACCAACTTAAAACAATTACTTTCATTTGTAACACACAAATAAATGAAGTTTTTCCAAATGAAATTAACCAATTGATTAACACAAATGTTTAAAGTCGGATGTGTTTAATAATCTGAGTGCTTTCAAACAAAGGATCTCATTAATGCAACTTACATTTTAGACAAGTTAACTTAAAGTTGTGTCTCTGTTTTCCTGTTTTTAAATGAATAACATATAAAAAATACCCTTAAAAGGTGAATCTGTGAAAATGTCCTTTAGGGCTGTTGGAAAGTCAAATATAATTCAAAAAATAAAAAAATCAATACTATTCGAATGCTGAAATTACTATTCAAATGTGACTTTTTTTTATAAATAGGTTGGCTAACGTTAGCTAATCTCCCTCTTCTCATGTCACGTCTGATGAACAATAATTAGCGGGAGTGAGAAACACAAGGCATTGTGAGCTAACATTACGTACCGAGTAACATCAATACAGGGGGGGGCTGTGGCTGGAAATCAGAAGAAGGACGGGAAATAGTTTTAACATTACTTTAAAATCGACATCCAAAGTGCTTATGTTATCAATCGTTCTGGTTTCGTAACTGCGGCGCAAATTATAGGAGCTTAGCTGGGAGCTTCATGGAGACAGCTAAAGGTAATGTTAGCTAACCTACAGCTGTCAGCGTTAGCTTCCACTTCATATATTACCTTCTAACAGCTGTATTCTCAGTAACGTGACAATCAACAAGAAACAGGTTGCTAATAAATCACTAAAATAGTAGTGACAGCACTGTTTGGCTTGGTTATTAATGCCGTTAGCATCGTGGCTAACACTATTGTTACTTAGTTTATGACAAATGGTTTCGGCTGTGCTTTCTAACATGATGTCATTGTGCTAACCGAGCAACGTTAGCCTTTACAACAGAGCCGCTACACTACACTTGTTAGATAACGTTTCATTACAGAGTTCTCCGTTGATTTGTGTTTGTCGCTGTGTGCGTGGTGGGATATAATGTAAACAGAGAGCGGCGTGCCAGAAATACAATGCACCATGACGTAGTCTCCTTCAAGGCCAGGCTAACGTTGGAAGTCCCTCTAGTGGACAGAACGTGTAACAACAACCACATGCTGACAGTGGCATTGACAATGCATAAGCCTGAGTAGCGTAGTACATATTTATAACAGGCTGCATTTGAGCATTCAATATTAGAATATTATTTGAATATTTAAAAAAAATGACAAATTAAATTGTAATAGTATTATAGAGGAAGATAGCTCTAATGTATTTAGACCTCAGAGGGTTTTAATAAAAGATGTTCAGCGCTGATTGAATTGTTGAAAGTGTTTTTCCTGTTTGACTTCAGATTCAGAACATCTCATCAGACACTCTGGTGATCGACATGGACTTCCTCAAAAAACAAACTGAGTATCAGGTCAAAGTGCGAGCGCTGCCGGTGAGCAGTCTGCAGGGAACCTGGAGCGACTGGAGTCAAACGATCACATTCTTCACTCCCCCGGGTGAGATGAGTCATTATAAGTTAGGTGCAGCACCCGAGCCTTTTTAGGGCAGCACCCGAGCCAAATGAATGTAACTAAAATACTTTTCTCAGATCGAATGGTTGTAGTCAGACTTCTTTAGCTTTAAGTTTTGTCTTTAAGCTTTTTAAGTGTTATTTATGTATTATCTGCTTTAACTTTTCTAAAGTTTTAGACACAGATATGGTGAACATAAGAGTCCAAAATGATATAATAATAATGTATATAATATATATTATATATACTGTATATACTGTATATATATATATATATATATATATATATATATATATATATATATATATAAATGTATACAATAATGATATAAACTACCACAAAGAGACACAAACCAACTACAAAGAGACGCCAAATGACCACAGAGACCCAAAACAACTCCAAAGAAAACCCAAAAACCCACAAAGAGACACACAATCTATGGGGAAATTGAATTTTTTAAATTGAAAAATGTCACATTTTCTTGAGGAAGGACGCCTAACCCCCCCGACAAATAAGTCTTCCACAAAGCTAGGGGAAATAGTGCAAGGCTGCCCGTACACCAGAGGTGGAAAGGGTACAACAATACTCTACCTAACTTAAGTAAAAGTACTATTTCTTGGATGAACTTTTAATTAAGTACAAGTTAAATTAGCAGTATAAAGTACAAGTAAAAAGTAATAATAATAATTATTAAGTTACTTAGTTAAGGAACACCTTACCTTCACAAATTAAAGTGCAATGACAAAATAAAACACGTGGACAGAAGAAATTGAAAACATGTAAGAATGTATAATGTGTCATTTGAGTTAAACTTCAGCAGAATTTAACGTGTTTTGCTTTTGGTTTGGTGTCTGACTTTTTCGTCTCCATCCTAGTTG
>NC_135870.1:491980-526980 GCF_031162955.1 Sander vitreus | reverse complement strand
TAAATTATCTTTTAAACTGACAAACATCAGCTGTGTATTTCATGGCTCAATTCAAACCATACAATATGGTGGACACAGGAAGGGGATGGACTTTTCCTCTCTATTTAATGGATAAGAAAAAAAATGGACCTAGCATCTGTGACGTTACCCATTAGTTTGTGGACTGCCGTTTTGAAGCCTCAATTTTGGGGATACGGCCGTCGCCATCGTGTTTTCTTCAACAGGATGTGATGATTGTTGCAGAGAGAGAGGGTGGAGCTGGGGAGGATGACCCAGCCCAGCCAGTTTTGTTTATTTGCGGTGCGAAAGCCTTGAAAAATCGGCCACTTTATCACTGCGTGAAACTTTCCCACAATGTAAAAGTGAAGGATTCACTGATCCAGAATGTAGCAGTTTGCAAAACGTGCTACTAACCCAGACGTTTCAAATGTAGCTTTTTGAGTTTTTGTTGTTGTTGCTTTTGATGCCATATGATTATATAAGTATATATTCATCATATCTTATACATGGTATACTGACATACCTCCTCTTACAGTTGCCTGGCGTTGGAGAAACTTTAGAAGATCATACCTGTGTTTCTGCATGTTTTACTACAAATCACAGAAAGATGTTTCCAGAGCATACTACCTTCCAGGCTAAAACCAATCAGTTAAAGGGTCAGTTCATCTTTTAGCTGGAGAGAATTACCATAGACAGTAAAAGAAATGGACACAGTGATGCCGTAGACTTTGACGGAGACCAGTGAGACCGGTGATGGCTGAGCGTTACTGAGCAGCCTCCAACTGAGCTTGAAGACGTAGATGTGACGTGAGCAACCTGTCTGAAAGTTGGAAGTCTTCTGGTAGCTGTGCCAAGAGAAATCTCAATCATTCCCAAGTTTGAGTAGGAGCAGGAGCAAAACGTTGCTGAACTATTTTGTTCCGATGCTTTCATGGACTCTCTATGGGCTTCTCCCTTGACTGTACGCCTCCATGTCCCCCCAATTGCCTGAGAGCTTCCCCTGACTATACAGTAATTTCTCTACTGTGCGACAGAAAGTTGCGTGGTTATGACCCAATCGTTAGCCTATTGTTATAAAAACGTCTGCTACGGAGCCATAACGTGAGCTACAAGGTAATGGAGCCTTTTATACATTGTCGTGTTTCTTTAGAAATAAACAACGAACAAATAGAGTCTTTAAACGCTTCAGATGTAAAGGTATTCTCTGTCAAAGTGACGTCAAAATGAATGGCAGTCAATGGGATGCTAACGGGAGGTGACGGCTTGTTAGCCTCAGAATCTCCCCATAGGAGCTATGCTTTTCGGATGCTCGCTTACCCACTTGAGAATTACCTATTAAGCTGTTTTGTTGGTAGCCTGGAAGGTAGTCTAACAACTTACATCATGCTTTGGATTCATACAGATAGGTGACAAATGAAAGTAAATCTCAATCTGAAGACTGTTTGGATAGTCTAGCATTAATCGGCTCTATCTCAACAGCGCTGCGAAGGAAGGACTGGCTACAGGAGCATACACTCCTGGATAGGAGAAAAACTCTCTTGGGTTTTTAGCATTTCTTTGAACCAGTCACAATGGTCTTGGGCGGCACTAAGCTCCAGACGCAGCGAAGGTGGATCTGCTAAATAGTCTCGGGAAGGAACTTGTTAGAAAACTCCACATACAATATTAACTGAAGTTAACTGTTGACACAATACAGTAACGTAAGCTATTTAAATTAGCTGGTACATGGTTAAACCTCATTGGCTCTTACCAGATGGACATTTTTCACCATTTACTGACATTTTATAGACATTTAATCAATTAATATAGAAAATAATCATCAGTTTAATTAGTTGCAGTCTACTTTATACCGTGTTTTTCCACCACGACCTTCCAGAAGAGTTCAGAGCTCATCTGTCAAAGATAGAAACCGTTCGTTGAGGTCTTTCATTTCTTTTTCAGTTGTCACCTGTCTGTATAACGATTTGAGCTGAAATATACATAAACACCAGCGACGTCCTTTTAAAGAAAGCTGCTCGTATCTGCACTGAAACTGTTAGAGACTACACCTGTTGTCCGATTTCATCACGTGAGTGGAACAAAGCACTCTCACAATCATAAGGTGAGATGTGGGGGTGTTGCTTCTGCCAGTGTTGTAGAACCCGAGACCGGTCTTGGTCTCAAGACCACTTTTTGAAGGTCTCGGAACTGGCCGCATTTGTCCTCGGTCTTATCTGGGTTTTCAGATAAAAAGTACTCTGGATTGTATTTCAAGACCATAACTGCAGGGATATCACTAAATGATTTGTGTATTGACATCATTAATTCAATTCAATTCAATTTCAATTAAGTTTTATTTATAGTATCAAATCAAGAGTTATCTCAAGACACTTTATAGATAGAGGAGGTCTGGACCACACTCTATAATTTACAAAGACCCAACAATTCCAGTAATTCCTCCAAGAGCAAGCATTTAGTGTGACAGTGGCGAGGAAAAATTTCCTTTCCTAATGTGATTGGATGCTAAACTCCCTGCTCCAAATGCAACAAATAGCTTGACTCTAATGTCTAATTTGAAATGTAATCTTTTTTTGGGGGGGTAATTTCTTCTCACTCCCAAGAGAGTGAATGCAGGAGACAGGAGAAGAAGCTTTTGGCTGGCTACCTAAACAATAAGGAGTTCATTTGCAAAAAAACATGTAAAAGAAAGCACACTGCAGTGTGATAGATAGATAGATAGATAGATAGATAGATAGATAGATAGATAGATAGATAGATAGATAGATAGATAGATAGATAGATAGATAGATAGAGAGATAGTGAGTGAGATAGATAGATAGATAGATAGATAGATAGATAGATAGATAGATAGATAGATAGATAGATATATTTCATCCCGAGGGACATTTTAGATTATAGATGATAGATTTAGATGATAGATTAAAATGTTGTGGTAAAGGAAGCACACAACAGTGTGTAAATTCTGCTAAGTTACGCTGACTGAGACGGCTGGGATCTTTCAGATTAATTTGAGGAGTGCCTATGGTTAGCATTTTTCACATTTATTGTGTGGCGCAGTGTGGAACTCACACTGGTCTTGTCTCGATAAAATGTCCCGGTCTCGGTGATGACTTGGTCTCGGATTAGGTGGTCTTGACTACAACACTGGCTCCAGCAACATGACACTCCTGTTTCTGACACAATGCTGCTTCTTAATATATTCAACACAACTTACACCTCATGTTTCCAGAATGTACGCTTCCTTTTCTCCAGACTCAACTGTACTAAATACACTGTAAACTATACTGTAAAGTCTGATTGTAGCAATGTTTTTTATTTAAACAAAGCATATTGTGCTGCGTATCACTGTACAATAAAACATAATAGTTGTTAAATCAAACTGTTGCCTTGTGTTCACCTACAAAATTAAGGTAAAACAGATGGCATGATGCAAAATGATCCGTGATGGTGAATCTCTCTCTAAACTATGGTTGTACATTTATTTGAAGAATTCATTTCTGAAAGCACAGGATTAGTTACAGCAATAACAAAATTAATTATTATTAAGGCAATGTAGGTAATGTCCCTACAACACAGGTAATGACAATGAAAAACCAAAGAACTGGAGAGCTTCTTGGAACTAGTTTTTGTGAAAATATAACAGTGCTCTTTGGCACAACAAATTCAATGAGCAACAAGAAAAACTCCAAGGCATTTGTTTTTACAAAGAAAAAGTAAAATGCCTTCACTACATCTGACACATTTGAACTAGAATAAGATTAAAAATATCACTTCAACCCGTTTTGGCTTTCAGTCTTCTTCGGGAAGTTGGATGAAGGTTTTTTTTACCTTTTAGTAAATTATCCATTTACAGAAACGTTGATTATTGTGCATTGTCCTAATAACTAAATATATATAAATAAAACCAATAAATGCTAGCTTGTTGGGAAGGTGGCTCCAAAGTTAGGCCACATTTTGTTGAGAGAAAAAAACATTTTGCAAAGGGGTCAGTTGACCTCTGACCTCCAGTTATGTGAATGAAAATGGTTCTCTGAGTACACACAAATCTCCTCTTTACAGACATGCACACTTTTGTTGTTATAATCAAATCATATCATATTTTATTCCCAAATGATGTACAGATCTTTAGGCATGTTATCAAATGGCTTGAAAAATAGTCCAAATAGCTGCTGTAAATGGGAAACAATGTCCCAGTGTAGCGATGTTAATAATTCCACTTGCCATTAAAAGGTAACTTTTCATTTGGCCACTAGTTTCCATATGAGACAGGCTTTTTCTGTAACATGAGCGCCATCTGTTGGTGCTATTCTGCAGACTTTAGGGTAAATTCCTACACACCATCACCAGTCTGCAGTCTCGTGGTAAGTTGCATATACTGAGCTCCACTGTTATAGTTAGGTAAATGTGTTTATTGTGATATGTTAGTATGCATGTAGTATATCCACACAGGAGGTCTCAAATTTTATATTAGAGACCAATTTTGTTTTGTTTCTTTTGTTTTAGATTAAATGAAAAAGCTCACCACGTTGTGCTAGCTTGCTAGTCTGGTTGAGGCTTAGCTTTTATGATACAACAGTGGCAACAGTAAACTGAATAATTTCTGTTTTCATTTTAGCTAACTGGAGCTCTTTATAGTGACAAATGTGATTGTGAGACACTATTCTGCTATTTATCAGAATAAACGGCTGTGATAGCCAACGAAGAGTGACGGTTTCGTCTGTAACACAGCACAACGCAAGAGAGAGAGTACACAGCCGCTACACCAGGACCCCCTAGGTTTGGGCTGAGCCCTGAATGTTTACAACTCCTGGCTCCGCACGTGCCGTTTTATGAGACTTTTTCCATGAAGTGATTCACTTCTTCGTTTTTTCGTTATAAACTGGCACTTGTCTTTTGAAAAAAAGCCAAAATGCCTCCATTGTACGTCCTTAAAAAAAAACTGGACACTGAAACGTGTTGAAGTGATTTTTTTATATGTTATTCTAGTCTGGATGTGCCAGATATAATAAAGGCATTTTATCTGTTTTCTTGGATTTTTTTTTCATGATTTTTCTCGTTCTTTGACGCGAGTCAGAGCTTCCAGGCATTTTTCATCATAAGAATAAAGTAGACGTCGCTGTCGATGGAGGCGCTGACGCCGCTGTAATAGTTGACAAACTCTTCTTTGGTCACCTGTTGGTTAGAGGAAAGATGTTACTGTAGAGTGAGTCGCAGCATGACAAAGATCAAAGTGAATCAGAGAGTTTTACTACAAAGTAAAGAGCAGAGAAAAGGTCCGTTAATTAGACGGCTGCTGTTTCCATCCAAGTGAGCCAAAAGTCAAGTCTATTTTATTTATGTATAATTTCTGTAAGAGAATCTGTAGATTTTCCCTGAAACATTCTGTCAAAGAAGAGCCCTATTTTAATCTGAGGTCACGGTGTGAAGCGCCTGGTGCAGGTGTGTTTAGGCCGTGTCCAAATGCACTTTTGTTAGTTTGACGGCAGAAAACTGGTCCGTGTGCCGGGTGCATGGTTCTAAAGGGTTGTACTTAGTGTCTTCATTAATCAGAGGTGTGTTTTGGGCGTAACATGCAATCAACCAATCAGAGATCATCTCCCATTCCCTTTAAAAGCCAGGCGCGTTTGGACCTTGGAGCATTGCTGTTATGATGGAGGATTTGCACCGTAATATTTGTATTTGTAATCTTCTGCATGTGTGTGCGCGCTGTGCACGAGCCTAGGAGCATTTTACTAATGCTCTGTTAAAATAACAATGAAATGCTGCGTTATTGACTTTAGACCAGGTTTTTGTTGGTCAATGGTGCCATCACTTCCCGCTGCCTCAAGATAGCAATACTCCCAGAATGCACCTGAACACACCTCCCTGTAACACCAGCACGCCCAGAATGCACCTGAACACACCTCCCTGCAAGACAAGCACACCCAGAATGCACCTGAACACACTTCCCTGTAAGACCAGCACGCCCAGAATGCACCTGAACACACCTCCCTGTAAGACCAGCACGCCCAGAATGCACCTGAACACACCTCCCTGTAAGACCAGCACGCCCAGAATGCACCTGAACACACCTCCCTGTAAGATCAGCACGCCCAGAATGCACCTGAACACACCTCCCTGTAAGATCAGCACGCCCATGGCCCACAGATGGGTGCAGGTGCATTTGTTATTTAAACGCTGGACGGGAAACTGACAACTGCGTCGGTCTTAAACTAGCAAAGACACTTGGGTCAGGCTTTGCGCTGTGCCGGGTGAAGGATAGGACCCGAGGAAGTTAAACAACCCGTGCCTTGTGATGAATCATACAGTCACAGGTCTGTCAAAGGTATCGTGTACTGAGTTTAACTTGTTACACAAACTGTGTGAAAGTAATCAATATCACTCCAAATTTAACTTTATTTATTTATTTATTTCAGTGTTATGTGTGTAACTCAGTGGTGGAATGTAACTAAGCACATTTACTCAAGTGCTGTACTTAAGTAGAAATTTGAGGTACTTGTACTTGTACTTACTTACTTTCTACTTCTACTCCGCTACATTTCAGAGAGAAATATTGTACTTTTTACTCCACTACATTCATCTGTTACAGCTTTAGTTACTAGTTACTTTAGTTACTCCACTACATTCATCTGTTCCAGCTTTAGTTACTAGTTACTTTAGTTACTCCACTACATTCCTCTGTTACAGCTTTAGTTACTAGTTACTTTAGTTACTCCACTACATTCATCTGTTACAGCTTTAGTTACTAGTTACTTTACACATTAAGATTTCTGCACACAAAACACATGTAGTTTATATGTATCAATGTAGGACTTTGACTGTAACAGAGTATTTTTACGGTATTAGTACTTTTACTGAAGTAAAGGAATACTTCTTCCACCGCTGGTGTAAGTATAAGTAAAGTCTGTTAGTGACAATACACTAACAGTGAAATTATGAGACAGATATTTCAACCCAAAAATAAATAAAAAATGAGTTTCATATTTGGATGGAAACAGCATGTGAGGAGTGTGTCTGAGTCCAGAAACTGAAAAGGAAAAGGATGATTTGGGTTTTGATTGAACGACAGAGTGAAAAGTCAAAGTCAATCTGCTGCGTGAAACGTCAACAATCAGACAGAAAACTATTTTACTACAGAGGTTTGTATCTTGTATGGTTCTTTGACTTTATTTATAAGTGGCGTATGTACGAGTAGTATGCCATTATTGGCGTGTTATCAAGACGCATACTTGCTTTGGAACGTGTTTATCAACGCTGTTTGGCCTCCATTGACTTACATTACTTTGCGATTGCGTGAATAGTATGAAAGGCTGAAAATCCACGTAGGGAGGTTGGTCGGGTTGGAGGATGGGTAAAACACAGGACTTTCACCCACGAGACCGGGGATCGTTTCCTTCATGTCCCGTTTCCTTTGTGTCCCGCGTGTGATGTTTCCTTTCCACATTTGTTCTTTTCCTAAACCCAAACCGTGTGTCACGTTTCCTAAACCCAACCATAGCCTCACCATAAAATGTAGCCTCGGATAACACGTAGCCTCGCGATAACATGCCACGTGGCTTTAAAAAGTGGCGTATATGTTTACGCTGTGACGTTGCAGACTGCCGTCCGCTATATACAACGTAGACATACACGCGGATAACTCAAAATGCGTACAGATAACACGCCACTTGGCTTTAGGAAAGTGGTGTATATGTTTGTATGTTATGTATGTATGTCATGATGTCATGTTGCAAATTCAATGTTTTTCTCTTTGTTGTATATTTAAAAAAGTAAAAACCATACATTATACTTTTCAGAATATCTCCAGAGTCAACAGTGAGCAGTCTCTGTGGAGAGAAACAGAAAACACCATGAAACGGAAACCTCCGCTGCCCGAACAATGAGCTCGTTTACCAGTAGGACGCTAAGTCACAGTTTCCAGGCATTTCTCATCATCACAATAAAGTAGACATCTGTATCGATGGACGCACTCACACCAGCATAATAATTCATAAACTCCTCCTTGGTCACCTTCAGAGAGTAATATCAGCATCAATATACATTTATATCAATAATTACGCAAACTGTAAACATGCAGGCTGTTCTCATGAAGCATTCGTACATATTGTTGTGAAAAGTAAAGCACTGTAATCCGTATGTATTCCTGGTATTTATGACTGTCAGCAGCACGTAGACTGCTGCTGTATGAGAGCATGAAGATCCTTGTAGGGAGGAGGTCGGGGGGGATGTTTTGCTCCTAAAACACGCAAAGTTCATGTTACATTACGTTACATGTCATTTAGCTGACGCTTTTATCCAAAGCGACTTCCAATTAAGTGCTTTCAACCTTGAAGGTTCAATCTCCAGACTAATCATGTCCTGGAAGAAGTTAAGGAGAAAACACAGTTTAGAAGAAAACACAAGGACGAAGTTAAGGAGAAAACATAAGGAAGAAGTTAAGGAGAAAACACAGTTTAGGAGAAAGCACAAGACATTTCACCCAGGAAACAGGTATTCATGTCCTGAAGAAGTTAAGGAGAAAACACAAGACTTTCACCCAGGAAACAGGTGTTCATGTCCTGAAGAAGTTAAGGAGAAAGCACAAGACGTTCACCCAGGAAACAGGTGTTCATGGCCTGAAGAAGTTAAGGAGAAAACACAAGACTTTCACCCAGGAAACAGGTGTTCATGGCCTGAAGAAGTTAAGGAGAAAACACAAGACTTTCACCAGGAAACAGGTGTTCATGTCCTGAAGAAGTTAAGAAGAAAACACAAGACTTTCACCAGGAAACAGGTGTTCATGTACCGGAAGTGGTGTCTAAACTTAAGTATCATTATCGCATTAAGCTCACTTTTCATCAGCTAAACTCAACTGTAAAGGCCTCTGAAAGGACCATCACCTTACGCCTAATTTCATAGGATACATACGAATTGTTGTGCTTAACTTTTCTTATGATATTATACAAATCGGTTCACGAGAATGCTTTTGTTAATGATGGTTATTATAAAGTGCTACCAGAGAGTTTATTACCTTTCCATCTTTGTCATACGGAGAGTCAAAGTTGTCCAGAAACTTCCTGAAGATTTGATCCTCCGTCCATTCCCCGTTCTGATACTTGGGGTGGTGCTTGACGTTATAAACCCCTTGCAGGTCTTCGACAGTGATCACTCCATCACCTGTCTTATCCAGCTTCCGAAATGCCTCCATCACCACCTCCTTCCTGGCCTTCGACATCTCTGGCTGCAGTTAACACATGAACTTTAGGACATGAAATGCTGCTCAGCTGCCCAGTTACCTGTCTGAATATTTACTAGGGTTGGGTATATATATTTCTTTTTCAAAGATCGGTGCTAAAATGGTGCTAAACGGGGCCTTAACTGATACTTAAAAAAAAAGAAGAGCACAAGATGATTGTTGTTGTTGGTAATAGCTAATGCCATATGGGCAAATTTAAATCATTTATTTAAAATGAAATAACAAGAACTTATTTCAGTAGACAGCTGCTGTTAAAAAACCACTAGACAGAAGGAAATTTTACAGCAACATTAAACGCAGCATTGCATGCCGTCGGTGTTGTTTCTCTGGCAGTGTCCACAGTGGTCTCCTCTGTGTCTTTAGCTGCAGACCTTTTGGTCCCGGTGGTTTAACCTTTTCCAGTGAAATACTGATACACATTAGACTGTTTAGTTGTCAGCATTTTAACCGTGTTTAAGCCAGCTACTAGCTAATGGTAGGCGAACTCAGATTCTCCATTGGGCACGTCTGTACTGCGTTCCGTCATCTGTCCCATACCACACAGGAAGCGTCTCAGAAGCAGAGCGTCTTGCTGCCCAACTCGCAGATTTTATTGTCTCTACAAGTACTTTACAGAACAATCACATGTTTATTAAGCTAGTATCTACCTTCCACTCCAAGCACTCCAATAATTTAACTCCATGCCTTCTCTTTTTCTTTAAAGCATTGACTTGAATGGCAGCAATTGCTCGCGGGGGTCGTGGCGCCTCTGGAACGCAGCGCAGACGTGCCTGGTGGAGATTAGGGGTAATGTTTGCCAAGTGTAGTGTTAACTAGCATCACATGCAGCGACGCTTCTGTTGCCTGTAACGTACATTTCAAAGCACCAGAGGGCAGCACAGGTATTTAAGACGCACCACAATTGAAAATTAAAGGTTGATTTCAGACGGACTTGTCTCTTTTACAGGAGCAGAAACCTTTGTTTTCACATCCTCACAGCTCGTGGTCAGTCTACCTCGGATGGTTTAGACATTATGGCTGACAATCAAAATCCTTATGGAGAAATAAACAGGACTTCTACTTACAGAACCACACTGTTGAGTATAATTAGCACCGGGTTTCGTTACCCAACCCTGATATTTACCCTCAACGTAAGGAGAAACTCGTCAAAGTCGATGGTCCCGCTCCCGTCCTTGTCAAAGAGTTGAAAAAGATCTATGGCTTCTTTCTTCTCAATCGGGACCCCGTAATCACTCAAACCCTTCAGGAACTCCTTCAGGTCCAGGGAGCGGCTGTTGTCATCATCCATTATTTTGAAGGTTCTGACAAACACAGTGTCGGTATGAAATGTTTTTTAAATGCTTTACAAACATGACAACTGTATTCCAACTTCACATCAGTAAATACATATGTGTAGTTAAAGTGAAAGTACTTATTGCTGGAAGAAGTATTTAGACCTTTTACTTAAAGAGCCTGTATGATACTCCTTTTCAGTGTCATAGTATAGTATGTCGAAATAAATAGTAGAATATGGACCGGATGGAGTACCCAGCAGAGTAGCCCCAGGCATGTGCTGACCAGCTCGCTTGGGGTCTTTACAAAGATCTTTAACATCTCCCTATCACAAGCCGTCATGAGAGCATCCTTTCATACTGCATCTCTGTGTGGTTTGCTGCGTACAAAACGTTTGCTGCGGACAAAAAGGCTCTGCAGAGAATTATCAAGATTGCAGAAAAAATCATTGGTGGCCCCCTTCCCTCCCTGTCAGCTATTGCACTCTCTCAAGAGCCAAGAACATCATCAACGACAATACTCATCCTGGCCACCACCTGTATCAATTGTTACCCTCTGGTTTTTATTCTGTTTTATATGTCTTGTAAGGATTATTTATTGTATTTATTGTATGCAGCCAGTGGAGTAGCGCTCCTAATTTCGCTGTATTGTAAAGTACAATGACAATAAAGGCATTCAAATTCAAATCATACCACCCTGCCCGAAGTCAGCAACAATCAGCATCCTTGGAGGACCTCAACGACTGTAGATGGGTAGCATTCACTCCTGTTATAATTAAGTGTTTTGAGAAACTGAGCTCCTCTCTCGTCTCTCTTTTAATTTGTGTGCATCCATGTCCCAGAAATGCTTGTTACTAACTGAGGCCTTATGTTCTTTTGCCCAGCAGTTTTCCTTGGATTAGGGTGGCACCTAAATCATGATTGCAGCTGTCGCTGTGGTCCTGCTACACGCCCTGCTATGCCCTGTTACACCCTGCTATGCCCTGCTACGCCCTGCTACGTCCTGCTACGCCCTACTACGTCTTGCTACGCTCTGCAGTGCCCTGCTACGCCCTGATACGTCCTGCTACATCCTGCTACACCCTGCTATGCTCTGCAGTTCCCCGCTACACCTTGTAACGCGCTGCTATGCCATGAACTACTACAACTACTATTTCTAGTCACTGATCCATTATCTATATTGTGAATATTATTGCCACTGTTCATCACACCCCTATGTGTATGTCTATAGTATGTCGGAAAAAGTCAGAATAGAATGTCGAAATTTAAAAAAAAAAAAAGTCATAGTATAGTCTGTCGAAAAAAGTCATAATATAGTATGTCGAAAAAAAGTCATAGTATAGTATGTTGAAAAAAAGTCATAGTATAGTATACTGGTTAGCTTAACGAGCACATTTTATAACTATATCAAAATGGATTAAAGTATTTTTCGTATAAAACACCTTAAAATATGGACTATAATAGAACTTTATTGTCCAGGTGAAGCCAAAAAAAATCTTCTTTGGTTTCAACCCAAACAGATAAAAACCTTCAAATATACCCCCCCACACACACACACACACACAAAATATATGTCGAAATTTTTTTTTAAAAAGTCATAATATACACAAGTGCCTATCTTGTCGAGAACAAACCTACCACACCACCAACATAAATACCCTGAGAACTGTTCTCTTGGCTTATTTGACTTTGACCCAGTATGCCAAAAAAAGTCATAGTATAGTATGTAGAAAATATTCGAAAAAAAAGTCATAGTATAGTATGTCAAAAAAAGTCATAGTATAGTATGTCGAAAAAAATAGAAAAAAAGTCATAGTATAGTATGTCGAAAAAAATAGAAAAAAAGTCATAGTAGTCTAGTATGTCGAAAAACAATTATAGTATAGCATGTCGAAAAAAGTCAAAAAAAGTCATTATAGTATGGCAAAAAAAATCAAACAACCTGTGCACCTGTGTGTAAGTGAGCTAATTTTCCCAATCACACAGGTGAGAGAGAGGGAGTCCCAGGTGAGCGGGGAGAAGGAATCAGGACCTGGGAAGACTCAGTTTTTCCTCATTAGCTGAGAGAGACTTTCATCTTTCAGTCGCCACACTGAGCTGTTTTTAAACTTCCTGCAGTGTCTTTCTCTCTCTGGTTCTTGGTGTCAATCGGTAGAGGAGACGGTCCAGAGGAGAAGGATTTTCAGCGTCCACCAATGGGGAAGAATCAGAGTGAAGGTGAGCCAAAGCTACTAGTTAGCTTAAAGGACACTTTTTATAACTATCAAAATGGATAAAGAAGAAGTCATAGTATAGTATGTCGAAAAAAAGTCATAGTACAGTATATTAGTTAGCTTAACTTTTTGACACACTATACTATGACTTTTCGACTTTCTTCGACATACTATACTATGAATTTTTTTTCGAAATGCTATACTATGACTTTTTTCGACATACTATACTATGACTTTTTTCTCGACTTTTTTCGACATACTATACTATGACTTTTTTCAACATGCTATACTATTACTTTTTTTAAATACTATACTATGACTTTTTTCGACTTTTTTTAAAAATACTATACTATGACTTTTTTCGACATGCTACACTGTCTTTTATCGACATACTATACTATGACTTTTTTTTGACATACTATACTATGACTTTTTTTGACATACTATACTATGACTTTTTTTTAGATTTATCGACATACTATACTATGACTTTTGTCGACATACTACAATGTCTTTTTTCGAGATACCTACTACTTTTCGGTGTAACTAAATAATGACAAAACGAACATGAATTTGGAGTACTCAGGAATCGCTCACCAAGATGAGATGGAGACTCAACTAATAATTCATATTTTAAGGTTGAAGGTTCAAATCCCAGTTCTTTCTTGGGAGATTTTAAAACGTTTTACAACATACTATACTATGACTTATTTTGAAATACTATACTATGACTTTTTTTCAAATTTTTTCTATATACTATACTATGACATTTTTTGAAATACTATACTATGACGTATTTCGACATAGTATACTATGACTTCTTTTCGACGTACTATACCATGACTTTTTTTAGACCTTTTTTCAACATACTATACTATGACTTTTTTCGACATACTATACCATGACTTTTTTTTTACTTTTTTCGACATACTACACTATGACTTTTTTCGACATACTATACTATGACTTTTTTTCGACATACTACACTATGACTTTTTTCGACATACGACACTGTGACTTTTTTCGAAATACTATACTATGACTTTTTTCGACATACTATACCATGACTTTTTTTTTTACTTTTTTCGACATACTACATTATGACTTTTTTTTCGACATACTATACTATGACTTTTTTTAGACTTTTTTTCCTCATACAATACTATGACTTTTTATCGACATTCTATACTATGACTTTTTTCGACATACTATACTATGACTTTTTTTTGACTTTTGTGACATGCTATAGTATGACTTTTTTACACTTTTTTTCGACATACTATACTATGACTTTTTTCGACATACTATACCATGACTTTTTTTAGACCTTTTTTCAACATACTATACTATGACTTTTTTCGACATACTATACTATGACTTTTTTCGACATACTACACTATGACTTTTTTCGACATACTATACAATTACTTTTTTCGACATGCTATACCATGACTTTTTAAAGATTTTTTTCGACATACTATACTATGACCTTTTTTTTGACTTTTGTGACATGCTATAGTATGACTTTTTTACACTTTTTTTCAACATACTATACTATGACTTTTTTTTCGACTTTTTATCGTCATACTATGATAAGATTTTTTTTCGACTTTTTTTCGACATACTATACTATGACTTTTTTTTCGACATACTATACTATGACTTTTTTTAGACTTTTTTTCGTCATACAATACTATGACTTTTTATCGACTTTCTATACTATGACTTTTTTCTACTTTTATCGACATACTATACAATAACTTTTTTTCTACTTTTTTCGACATGCTACATTATGACTTTTTTTAGACCTTTTTTTTTAACATACTATACTATGACTTTTTTCGACGTACTATACCATGACTTTTTTTTTACTTTTTTCGACATACTATACTATGACTTTTTTTTCGACATACTATACTATGACTTTTTTCGACTTACTATACTATGACTTTTTTTCGACATACTATACTATGACTTTTTTCGACATACTATACTATGACTTTTTTCGACATGCTATACAATGAATTTTTTTTGACTTTTTTTTCGACATACTATACTATGACTTTTTTAATGATTTCTTTGAACATACTACACTATGACTTTTTTCGACATTCTATACTATGACTTTTTTAAAGATTTTTTTTGACATACTATTCCATGACTTTTTTTTGACTTTTTACGACATACTACACTATGACTATGTTCGACATAATATACTATGACTTTTTTTCGACATTCTATACTGTGACTTCTTCTCCGGGAACCATCACCTTATCGTGGTGGAGAGGTTTGTGTGTCCCTATGAACCTGAGGGCTGTGTTGTCTGGAGCTTTGTGCTCCTGGTAGGGTCTCCCAAGGCAAAGTGGTCTCAGGTGAGGGGCCAGACAAAGAATGGTTCAAAAATCCTATGAAAAATCGAGGAAGGGATGAAGTGACCCTGCCCGGAGGAAGCCCGGGGCCCCCGTCTGGAGCCAGGCCCAGATGGAGGGCTCGCCAGCGAGCGCCTGGTGGCCGGGGTTTGCCACGGAGTCTGTCGGGCACAGCCCGAAAAAGCTACGTGGCGGACATCCCTCCATCCCATGGGCCCACCACCTGTGGGAGGAACCGCTGGGGTCGGGTGCGCTGCCACATGGGTGGCAGTGAAGGTCAGGGGCCTCGACGGACCAGACCCGGGCAGCAGAGGCTGGCTCTGGGGACGTGGAATGTCACCTCTCTGTGGGGGGAAGGAGCCGGAACTTGTGCGGGAGGTGGAGCGCCACCGGTTAGATCTGGTGGGGCTTACCTCTACGCACAGTCTTGGTTCTGGAACCATACTCCTGGATAGGGGTTGGACTCTTTTCTTCTCCGGAGTTGCCCAGGGTGTGAGGCGCCGGGCGGGTGTGGGGATACTCACAAGCCCCCGGCTGAGCGCCGCTACGTTGGAGTTTAACCCGGTGGACGAGAGGGTCGCCTCCCTACGCCTGCGGGTTGTGGGGGGAAAAACTCTGACTGTTGTTTGTGCATATGCACCAAACAAGAGTTCAGAGTATTCGGCCTTCTTGGAGACCTTGAGTGGAGTCCTGCATGGGGGCTCCAGTTGGGGACTCCATAGTTCTGCTGGGGGACTTCAACGCGCACGTGGGTAATGATGGAGACACATGGAGAGGCGTGATTGGGAGGAACGGCCTCCCTGATCTAAACCAGAGTGGTTGTTTGTTGTTGGACTTCTGTGCTAGTCATGGATTGTCTATAACGAACACCATGTTCGAACATAGGGATGCTCATAAGTGTACTTGGTACCAGAGCACCCTAGGCCAAAGGTCAATGATCGATTTTATAATCGCTTTCATCTGATCTGAGGCCATATGTTTTGGACACTCGGGTGAAGAGAGGGGCGGAGCTGTCAACCGATCACCATCTGGTGGTGAGTTGGGTCAGGGGGTGGGGGAAGACTCTGACAGACCTGGTAAGCCCAAACGGGTAGTGCGGGTAAATTGGGAACGTCTGAGGAGGCCCCTGTCCGACAGACTTTCAACTCACACCTCCGGCGGAGCTTTTCGTGCATCCCTGTGGAGGCTGGGGGCATTGAACCCGAGTGGACAATGTTCAAAGTTTCCATTGCTGAAGCTGCGGTGAGGAGCTGTGGTCTTAGGGTCTTAGGTGCCTCAAGGGGCGGTAACCCACGAACACCGTGGTGGGACACCGGTGGTCAGGGAAGCCGTCCCGATTGAAGAAGGAGTCTTTCCGGGATATGTTATCCCAGACGACTCCGGAGGCAGTTGCAAGGTACCGAAGGGCTCGAAGGGCTGCAGCCTCTGCCGTGAAAGAGGCAAAGCAGCGTGTGTGGGAGAAGTTCGGAGAAGACATGGAGAAGGACTTTCGGTCGGCACCAAGGTGCTTCTGAAAACCGTTCGCCACCTCAGGAGGGGGGAAGCGGGGAACCATCCAAGCTGTGTACAGTAAGGATGGGACGCTGTTGACCTCAACTGAGGAGGTAATAGGGCGGTGGAAGGAGCACTTTGAGGAACTCCTAAATCCGACTAATACGCCTCTATGGTAGAGGCAGAGCTGGAGGATGAGGGGGGGATTGGCATCAATTTCCCTGGTGGAGGTTGCTGAGGTAGTTAAACAACTCCACAGTGGCAAAGCCCCAGGAATTGATGAGATCCGTCCAGAAATGCTTAAAGCTCTGGGTGTGGAGGGGTTGTCTTGGTTGACACGCTCTTCAACATTGCGTGGAAGTCTGGGACGGTGCCTAAGGAGTGGCAGACCGGGGTGGTGGTTCCCCTTTTAAAAAAAGGGGGGGACCAGAGGGTGTGTGCCAATTACAGGGGTATCACACTTCTCAGCCTCCCGGTAAAGTCTACTCCAAGGTGCTGGAAAGGAGGGTTCGGTCGATAGTCGAATCTCAGGTTGAAGAGGAACAATGCGGATTCCGCCCTGGTCGTGGAACAACGGACCAGATCTTTACTCTGCAAGGATCCTGGAGGGAGCCTGGGAGTATGCCCAACCAGTCTACATGTGTTTTGTGGATCTGGAGAAGGCGTATGACCGGGTGCCCCGGGAGATACTGTGGGAGGTGCTGCGGGAGTACGGGGTGAGGGGGTCCCTTCTCAGGGCCATCCACCTCTGTACGACCAAAGCGAGAGCTGTGTCCGGGTTCTCGGCAGTAAGTCGGACTCGCTTTCAGGTGAGAGTTGGCCTCCGCCAGGGCTGCGCTTTGTCACCAATCCTGTTTGTAGTATTTATGGACAGGATATCGAGGCGTAGTCGGGGTGGAGAGGGGTTGCAGTTCGGTGGGCTGGGGATCTCATCGCTGCTTTTTGCAGATGATGTGGTCCTGATGGCATCATCGGCCTGTGACCTTCAGCACTCACTGGATCGGTTCGCAGCCGAGTGTGAAGCGGCTGGGATGAGGATCAGCACCTCTAAATCGGAGGCCATGGTTCTCAGCAGGAAACCGATGGAGTGCCTTCTCCAGGTAGGGAATGAGTCCTTACCCCAAGTGAAGGAGTTCAAGTACCTTGGGGTCTTGTTCGCGAGTGAGGGGACAATGGAGCGGGAGATTGGTCGGAGAATCGGCACAGCAGGTGCGGTATTACATTCAATTTATCGCACCGTTAGACGTAAAAAGAGAGCTGAGCCAGAAGGCAAAGCTCTCAATCTACCGGTCAGTTTTTTGTTCCTACCCTCACCTATGGTCATGAAGGCTGGGTCATGACCGAAAGAACAAGATCCAGGGTACAAGCGGCCGAAATGGGTTTCCTCAGGAGGGTAGCTGGCGTCTCCCTTAGAGATAGGGTGAGAAGCTCAGTTATCCGTGAGGAGCTCGGAGTAGAGCCGCTGCTCCTTTGCGCCGAAAGGAGCCAGTTGAGGTGGTTCGGGCATCTGGTAAGGATGCCCCCTGGGCGCCTCCCTAGGGAGGTGTTCCAGGCACGTCCAGCTGGGAGGAGGCCTCGGGGGAGACCCAGGACTAGGTGGAGGGATTATATCTCTAACCTGGCCTGGGAACGCCTCGGGATCCCCCCAGTCGGAGCTGGTTAATGTGGCCCGGGAAAGGGAAGTTTGGGGGTCCCCTGCTGGAGCTGCTACCCCCGCGACCCGACCCCAGATAAGCGGATGAAGATGGATGGATGGATATACTATGACTTTTTTTTCGACTTTTTTTTCGACATACTATACCATGACTTTTTTTTGACTTTTTTTTCGACATACTATACTATGACTTTTTTTTAAGACTTTTCTTTTCGACATACTATACTATGACTTTTTTTCGACATACTACACTATGACTTTTTTTTCGACATACTATACTATGACTTTTTTTCGACATACTATACTATGACTTTTTTTTCGACTTTTTTTTCGACATACTATACCATGACTTTTTTTTTGACTTTTTTCGACATACTATACTATGACTTTTATTTTTTTTTCGACATACTATACTATGACTTTTTTTAAGATTTCTTTTCGACATACTACACTATGACTTTTTTTTCGACATACTATACTATGACTTTTTTTTCGACATACTATACTATGACTTTTTTTTTATTTTTTTTTCGACATACTACACTATGACTTTTTTTCGACATACTATACTATGACTTTTTTTCGACATACTATACTATGACTTTTTTTTAGACTTTTTTTCGACATACTATACTATGACTTTTTTTTGACTTTTTTTCGACATACTATACTATGACTTTTTTTTAAGATTTCTTTCGACATACTATACTATGACTTTTTTTCGACATACTACACTATGACTTTTTTTTCGACATACTATACTATGACTTTTTTTTCGACATACTATACTATGACTTTTTTTTCGACTTTTTTTCGACATACTATACTATGACTTTTTTTTCGACATACTATACTATGACTTTTTTTTCGACATACTATACTATGACTTTTTTTTCGACATACTATACTATGACTTTTTTTTCGACATACTATACTATGACTTTTTTTTCGACTTTTTTTTCGACATACTATACTATGACTTTTTTTTTCGACATACTATACCATTACTTTACTTTTTTTTGTCGACATACTATACTATGACTTTTTTTAAGATTTCTTTTCGACATACTACACTATGACTTTTTTTTCGACATACTACACTATGACTTTTTTTTCGACATACTATACTATGACTTTTTTTCGACATACTACACTATGACTTTTTTTCGACATACTATACTATGACTTTTTTTTCGACATACTATACTATGACCTCTTTCGACATACTATACTATGACTTTTTTCGACATACTATACCATGACTTTTTTAAGATTTTTTTCGACATGCTACACTAAGACTTTTTTCGACATACTATACTATGACTTTTTTTTCGACATACTATACTATGACTTTTTTTTCGACATACTATACTATGACTTTTTTTTTACTTTTATCGACATACTATACTATGACTATTTTTTAGACTTTTTTTCGACATACTATACTATGACTTTTTTTCGACATACTATACTATGACTTTTTTCGACATACTATACTATGACTTTTTTTTCGACATACTATACTATGACTTTTTTAAGATTTTTTTCGACATACTATACTATGACTTTTTTTTCGACTTTTTTTTCGACATACTATACTATGACTTTTTTTTCGACATACTATACTATGACTTTTTTTTCGACATACTATACTATGACTTTTTTTTCGACATACTATACCATGACTTTTTCGACATACTATACCATGACTTTTTTATGAATTTTTTCGACATACTACACTATTACTTTTTTCGACATACTATAATGACTTTTGTTTTACTTTTACGACATGCTATACTATCACTTTTTTAAGATTTCTTAGACTTTTTTCGACATACTACACTATGAGTTTTTTCGACATACTACACTATGACTTCTTTCGACATACTATACTATGACCTTTTTTCGACCTACTATACTATGACCTTTTTTCGACATACTATACTATGACTTTTTTTTCGACATACTATACTATGACTTTTTTTTCGACATACTATACTATGACTTTTTTTTTACTTTTTTTCGACATACTATACTATGACTTTTTTTTGACTTTTTTTTCGACATACTATACTATGACTTTTTTTTTCGACATACATACTATGACTTTTTTTCGACATACTATACTATGACTTTTTTTTGACATACTATACTGTGACTTTTTTTCGAGATACTATACTATGACTTTTTTTTTCGACATACTATACTATGACTTTTTTTTACTTTTTTCGACATACTATACTATGACTTTTTTTTTCGACATACTATACTATGACTTTTTTTTCGACATACTATACTATGACTTTTTTTTTCGACATACTATACTATGACTTTTTTTTTCGACATACTATACTATGACTTTTTTTTCGACATACTATACTATGACTTTTTTTTCGACATACTATACTATGACTTTTTTTCGACATACTATACTATGACTTTTTTTTCGACATACACACTGACTTTTTTTCGACATACTATACTGTGACTTTTTTTCGAGATCCTATACTGTGACTTTTTTTTCGAAATACTATACTGTGAATTTAGTAAGTTTTTTCGACATACTATACTATGACTTTTTTTTTTCGACATACTACATTATGACTTTTTTGACATACTATACTACGACTTTAAGTTTTTCGACAAACTATACTATGACTTTGACTTTTTTTTCGACATACTATACTGTGACTTTTTTTTCGAGATACTATACTGTGACTTTTTTTTCGACATACTATACTACGACTTTATTAAGTTTTTTCGACATACTATACTATGACTTTATTAGTTTTTTTCGACATACTATACTATGACTTTTTTTTCGACATACTATACTATGACTTTTTTTTCGACATACTATACTATGACTTTTATTAAGTTTTTTTTCGACATACTATACTATGACTTTTTTTTCGACATACTATACTACGACTTTATTAGGATTTTTCGACATACTATACTACGACTTTATTATGTTTTTTCGACATACTATACTACGACTTTATTAAGTTTTTTCGACATACTATACTGACTTTTCTTTCGAGATACTATACTGTGACTTTTTTTTCGACATACTATACTATGACTTTTTTTTCGACATACTATACTATGACTTTTTTTTTATCTGACTTTTTTTTCGACATACTATACTATGACTTTTTTTTCGACATACTATACTATGACTTTTTTTTCGACATACTATACTATGACTTTTTTTCGACATACTATACTATGACTTTTTTTCGACATACTATACTGTGACTTTTTTTTCGACATACTACACTATGACTTTTTTTTCGACATACTATACTATGACTTTTTTTTTCGACATACTATACTATGACTTTTTTTTCGACATACTATACTATGACTTTTTTTTTCGACATACTATACTATGACTTTTTTTTCGACATACTATACTATGACTTTTTTTTCGACATACTATACTATGACTTTTTTTTCGACATACTATACTATGACTTTTTTTTCGACATACTATACTATGACTTTTTTTTCGACATACTATACTATGACTTTTTTATTTTTTTCGACATACTATACTATGACTTTTTTTTCGACATACTATACTATGACTTTTTTTTCGACATACTATACTATGACTTTTTTTTCGACATACTATACTATGACTTTTTTTTCGACTTTTTTTTCGACATACTATACTATGACTTTTTTTTTACGTTTTTTTTCGACATACTATACTATGACTTTTTTTTCGACATACTATACTATGACTTTTTTTTCGACATACTATACTATGACTTTTTTTTCGACATACTATACTATGACTTTGACTTTTTTTTTCGACATACTATACTATGACTTTTTTTTCGACATACTATACTATGACTTTTTTTTCGACATACTATACTATGACTTTTTTAATTTTTTTTCGACATACTATACTATGACTTTCTTTTTTTTCGACATACTATACTATGACTTTTTTTTCGACATACTATACTATGACTTTTTTTCGACATACTATACTATGACTTTTTTTTCGACATACTATACTATGACTTTTTTTTATTTTTTTCGACATACTATACTATGACTTTTTTTTCGACATACTATACTATGACTTTTTTTTCGACATACTATACTATGACTTTTTTTTCGACATACTATACTATGACTTTTTTTTCGACATACTATACTATGACTTTTTTTTCGACATACTATACTATGACTTTTTTTTCGACATACTATACTATGACTTTTTTTGACTTTTTTTTCGACATACTATACTATGACTTTTTTTTCGACATACTATACTATGACTTTTTTTTCGACATACTATACTATGACTTTTTTTTCGACATACTATACTATGACTTTTTTTCGACATACTATACTATGACTTTTTTTTCGACATACTATACTATGACTTTTTTTGACTTTTTTTTCGACATACTATACTATGACTTTTTTTTCGACATACTATACTATGACTTTTTTTTCGACATACTATACTATGACTTTTTTTTCGACATACTATACTATGACTTTTTTTTCGACATACTATACTATGACTTTTTTTTCGACATACTATACTATGACTTTTTTTTTACTTTTTTCGACATACTATACTATGACTTTTTTTTCGACATACTATACTATGACTTTTTTTTCGACATACTATACTATGACTTTTTTTTCGACATACTATACTATGACTTTTTTTTCGACATACTATACTATGACTTTTTTTTCGACATACTATACTATGACTTTTTTTTCGACATACTATACTATGACTTTTTTTCGACATACTATACTATGACTTTTTTTTCGACATACTATACTATGACTTTTTTTTCGACATACTATACTATGACTTTTTTTTCGACATACTATACTATGACTTTTTTTCGACATACTATACTATGACTTTTTTTTCGACATACTATACTATGACTTTTTTTTCGACATACTATACTATGACTTTTTTTTCGACATACTATACTATGACTTTTTTTTCGACATACTATACTATGACTTTTTTTTCGACATACTATACTATGACTTTTTTTTCGACATACTATACTATGACTTTTTTTTCGACATACTATACTATGACTTTTTTTTTCGACATACTATACTATGACTTTTTTTTCGACATACTATACTATGACTTTTTTTTCGACATACTATACTATGACTTTTTTTTCGACATACTATACTATGACTTTTTTTTCGACATACTATACTATGACTTTTTTTTCGACATACTATACTATGACTTTTTTTTCGACATACTATACTATGACTTTTTTTTCGACATACTATACTATGACTTTTTTTTCGACATACTATACTATGACTTTTTTTCGACATACTATACTATGACTTTTTTTTCGACATACTATACTATGACTTTTTTTTCGACATACTATACTATGACTTTTTTTTCGACATACTATACTATGACTTTTTTTCGACATACTATACTATGACTTTTTTTTCGACATACTATACTATGACTTTTTTTTCGACATACTATACTATGACTTTTTTTTCGACATACTATACTATGACTTTTTTTTCGACATACTATACTATGACTTTTTTTCGACATACTATACTATGACTTTTTTTTCGACATACTATACTATGACTTTTTTTGATTTTTTTTCGACATACTATACTATGACTTTTTTTTCGACATACTATACTATGACTTTTTTTTCGACATACTATACTATGACTTTTTTTTCGACATACTATACTATGACTTTTTTTTCGACATACTATACTATGACTTTTTTTTCGACATACTATACTATGACTTTTTTTTCGACATACTATACTATGACTTTTTTTTCGACATACTATACTATGACTTTTTTTTCGACATACTATACTATGACTTTTTTTTCGACATACTATACTATGACTTTTTTTTCGACATACTATACTATGACTTTTTTAAACTTTTTTTCGACATACTATACTATGACTTTTTTTTCGACATACTATACTATGACTTTTTTTTCGACATACTATACTATGACTTTTTTTTCGACATACTATACTATGACTTTTTTTTCGACATACTATACTATGACTTTTTTTTGACTTTTTTTCGACATACTATACTATGACTTTTTTTTCGACATACTATACTATGACTTTTTTTTTCGACATACTATACTATGACTTTTTTTTCTGACATACTATACTATGACTTTTTTTTCGACATACTATACTATGACTTTTTTTTCGACATACTATACTATGACTTTTTTTTCGACATACTATACTATGACTTTTTTTTGACTTTTTTTCGACATACTATACTATGACTTTATCGACATACTATACTATGACTTTTTTTTCGACATACTATACTATGACTTTTTTTTCGACATACTATACTATGACTTTTTTTTCGACATACTATACTATGACTTTTTTTCGACATACTATACTATGACTTTTTTTTCGACATACTATACTATGACTTTTTTTTTCGACATACTATACTATGACTTTTTTTTTCGACATACTATACTATGACTTTTTTTTATTTTTTTCGACATACTATACTATGACTTTTTTTCGACATACTATACTATGACTTTTTTTTCGACATACTATACTATGACTTTTTTTTCGACATACTATACTATGACTTTTTTTTCGACATACTATACTATGACTTTTTTTTCGACATACTATACTATGACTTTTTTTTCGACATACTATACTATGACTTTTTTTTCGACATACTATACTATGACTTTTTTTTTCGACATACTATACTATGACTTTTTTTCGACATACTATACTATGACTTTTTTTTCGACATACTATACTATGACTTTTTTTTCGACATACTATACTATGACTTTTTTTTCGACATACTATACTATGACTTTTTTTTCGACATACTATACTATGACTTTTTTTTCGACATACTATACTATGACTTTTTTTCGACATACTATACTATGACTTTTTTTTCGACATACTATACTATGACTTTTTTTTCGACATACTATACTATGACTTTTTTTTCGACATACTATACTATGACTTTTTTTTCGACATACTATACTATGACTTTTTTTCGACATACTATACTATGACTTTTTTTTCGACATACTATACTATGACTTTTTTCTTTTCGACATACTATACTATGACTTTTTTTTCGACATACTATACTATGACTTTTTTTTCGACATACTATACTATGACTTTTTTTTCGACATACTATACTATGACTTTTTTTTCGACATACTATACTATGACTTTTTTTTCGACATACTATACTATGACTTTTTTACTTTTTTTTCGACATACTATACTATGACTTTTTTTTCGACATACTATACTATGACTTTTTTTTCGACATACTATACTATGACTTTTTTTTCGACATACTATACTATGACTTTTTTTTACTTTTTTTTCGACATACTATACTATGACTTTTTTTCGACATACTATACTATGACTTTTTTTTCGACATACTATACTATGACTTTTTTTTCGACATACTATACTATGACTTTTTTTCGACATACTATACTATGACTTTTTTTTCGACATACTATACTATGACTTTTTTTTCTTTTTTTCGACATACTATACTATGACTTTTTTTTCGACATACTATACTATGACTTTTTTATTTTTTTTCGACATACTATACTATGACTTTTTTTTCGACATACTATACTATGACTTTTTTTTCGACATACTATACTATGACTTTTTTAGTTTTTTCGACATACTATACTATGACTTTTTTTTCGACATACTATACTATGACTTTTTTTTTCTTTTTTCGACATACTATACTATGACTTTTTTTCGACATTATACTGTGACTTTTTTTCGACATACTATACTATGACTTTTTTTCGACATACTATACTGACTTTTTTTTTCGACATACTATACTGTGATTTTTTTTTTCGACATACTACACTGTGACTTTTTTTCAACATACTATACTGACTTTTTTTCGACATACTATACTGTGATTTTTTTTTTCGACATACTATACTGTGGCTTTTTTTCGACATACTATACTGTGACTTTTTTTTTCGACATACTATACTGTGACTGACTTTTTTTCAACATTCTACACTATGACTGACTTTTTTTCGACATTCTACACTATGACTTTTTCAACATACTATACTACGACTTAAGTTATTAAGTTTTTTCTACATACTTTACTGTGACTTTTTTTTCGACATACTACACTATGACTTTTTTTCGACATACTATACTATGTGACTTTTTTTCGATATACTATACTGTGACTTTTTTTTCGACATACTACACTGACTTTTTTTCAACATACTATACTGACTTTTTTTCGACATACTATACTATGACTTTTTTTTCGACATACTATACTATGACTTTTTTTTCGACATACTATACTATGACTTTTTTTTCGACATACTATACTATGACTTTTTTTTCGACATACTATACTATGACTTTTTTTTGACTTTTTTTTCGACATACTATACTATGACTTTTTTTTCGACATACTATACTATGACTTTTTTATTTTTTTCGACATACTATACTATGACTTTTTTTTCGACATACTATACTATGACTTTTTTTTCGACATACTATACTATGACTTTTTTTTCGACATACTATACTATGACTTTTTTTTTACTTTTTTTTCGACATACTATACTATGACTTTTTTTTGACTTTTTTTCGACATACTATACTATGACTTTTTTTTCGACATACTATACTATGACTTTTTTTTCGACATACTATACTATGACTTTTTTTTCGACATACTATACTATGACTTTTTTTTCGACATACTACACTATGACTTTTTTTCGACATACTATACTATGACTTTTTTTTCGACATACTATACTATGACTTTTTTTTCGACATACTACACTATGACTTTTTTTTCGACATACTATACTATGACTTTTTTTTCGACATACTATACTATGACTTTTTTTTATTTTTTTCGACATACTATACTATGACTTTTTTTTACTTTTTTTTCGACATACTATACTATGACTTTTTTTTCGACATACTATACTATGACTTTTTTTTCGACATACTATACTATGACTTTTTTTTCGACATACTATACTATGACTTTTTTTTCGACATACTATACTATGACTTTTTTAACTTTTTTTTCGACATACTATACTATGACTTTTTTTTCGACTTTTTTTCGACATACTATACTATGACTTTTTTTTCGACATACTATACTATGACTTTTTTTTTACTTTTTTTTCGACATACTATACTATGACTTTTTTTTCGACATACTACACTATGACTTTTTTTTTCGACATACTATACTATGACTTTTTTTTCGACATACTATACTATGACTTTTTTTTCGACATACTATACTATGACTTTTTTTTTACTTTTTTTTCGACATACTATACTATGACTTTTTTTTCGACATACTATACTATGACTTTTTTTTCGACATACTATACTATGACTTTTTTTTTACTTTTTTTCGACATACTATACTATGACTTTTTTTTCGACATACTATACTATGACTTTTTTTTATTTTTTTTCGACATACTATACTATGACTTTTTTTTTACTTTTTTTCGACATACTATACTATGACTTTTTTTCGACATACTATACTATGACTTTTTTTTTCGACATACTATACTATGACTTTTTTTTCGACATACTATACTATGACTTTTTTTTCGACATACTATACTATGACTTTTTTTTCGACATACTATACTATGACTTTTTTTAGACTTTTTTTCGACATACTATACTATGACTTTTTTTTCGACATACTATACTATGACTTTTTTTCGACATACTATACTATGACTTTTTTTTCGACATACTATACTATGACTTTTTTTCGACATACTATACTATGACTTTTTTTTTACTTTTTACGACATACTATACTATGACTTTTTTTTAGACTTTTTTTTCGACATACTATACTATGACTTTTTTTTAGATTTCTTTGAACATACTACACTATGACTTTTTTTTCGACATACTATACTATGACTTTTTTTTTAGACTTTTTTTTCGACATACTATACTATGACTTTTTTTTCGACATACTATACTATGACTTTTTTTTCGACATACTATACTATGACTTTTTTTCGACATACTATACTATGACTTTTTTTCGACATACTATACTATGACTTTTTTTTGACTTTTTTTTCGACATACTATACTATGACTTTTTTTTCGACATACTATACTATGACTTTTTTTTCGACATACTATACTATGACTTTTTTTCGACATACTATACTATGACTTTTTTTTCGACATACTATACTATGACTTTTTTTTCGACATACTATACTATGACTTTTTTTTCGACATACTATACTATGACATTTTTTTAAGATTTCTTTTCGACATACTATACTATGACTTTTTTTTCGACTTTTTTTTCGACATACTATACTATGACTTTTAATGACTTTTTACGACATACTATACTATTACATTTTACGACATACTATACTATTGCTTTATTATGACTTTTTTTGACATGCTATACTATGACTTTTTTCGACATACCATACTACGACTTTTTTATTACTTTTTCCAACATACTATACTATGACTTTTTTTTTACTTTTTTTTTCGACATACTATACTATGACTTTTTTTTAGACTTTTTTTTCGACATACTATACTATGACTTTTTTTAGATTTTTTTTTCGACATACTATACTATGACTTTTTTTCGACATACTATACTATGACTTTTTTTTGATTTTTTTCGACATACTATACTATGACTTTTTTTTACTAGACTTTTTTCGACATGCTATACGACTTTTTTTCAAATTTTCCACATACTATACTATGACTTTTTTTCGACATACAATACTATGCCTTTTTTCAAAATTTTCCACATACTATACTATGACCTTCTCCGGGAACCATCACCTTATCGTGGTGGAGAGGTTTGTGTGTCCCTATGAACCTGAGGGCTGTGTTGTCTGGAGCTTTGTGCTCCTGGTAGGGTCTCCCAAGGCAAAGTGGTCTCAGGTGAGGGGCCAGACAAAGAATGGTTCAAAAATCCTATGAAAAATCGAGGAAGGGATGAAGTGACCCTGCCCGGAGGAAGCCCGGGGCCCCCGTCTGGAGCCAGGCCCAGATGGAGGGCTCGTCAGCGAGCGCCTGGTGGCCGGGGTTTGCCACGGAGTCCCGGTCGGGCACAGCCCGAAAAAGCTACGTGGCGGACATCCCTCCATCCCATGGGCCCACCACCTGTGGGAGGAACCGCTGGGGTCGGGTGCGCTGCCACATGGGTGGCAGTGAAGGTCAGGGGCCTCGACGGACCAGACCCGGGCAGCAGAGGCTGGCTCTGGGGACGTGGAATGTCACCTCTCTGTGGGGGGAAGGAGCCGGAACTTGTGCGGGAGGTGGAGCGCTACCGGTTAGATCTGGTGGGGCTTACCTCTACGCACAGTCTTGGTTCTGGAACCATACTCCTGGATAGGGGTTGGACTCTTTTCTTCTCCGGAGTTGCCCAGGGTGTGAGGCGCCGGGCGGGTGTGGGGATACTCACAAGCCCCCCGGCTGAGCGCCGCTACGTTGGAGTTTAACCCGGTGGACGAGAGGGTCGCCTCCCTACGCCTGCGGGTTGTGGGGGGGGAAAAACTCTGACTGTTGTTTGTGCATATGCACCAAACAAGAGTTCAGAGTATTCGGCCTTCTTGGAGACCTTGAGTGGAGTCCTGCATGGGGCTCCAGTCGGGGACTCCATAGTTCTGCTGGGGGGACTTCAACGCGCACGTGGGTAATGATGGAGACACATGGAGAGGCGTGATTGGGAGGAACGGCCTCCCTGATCTAAACCAGAGTGGTTGTTTGTTGTTGGACTTCTGTGCTAGTCATGGATTGTCTATAACGAACACCATGTTCGAACATAGGGATGCTCATAAGTGTACTTGGTACCAGAGCACCCTAGGCCAAAGGTCAATGATCGATTTTATAATCGCTTTCATCTGATCTGAGGCCATATGTTTTGGACACTCGGGTGAAGAGAGGGGCGGAGCTGTCAACCGATCACCATCTGGTGGTGAGTTGGGTCAGGGGGTGGGGGAAGACTCTGACAGACCTGGTAAGCCCAAACGGGTAGTGCGGGTAAATTGGGAACGTCTGAGGAGGCCCCTGTCCGACAGACTTTCAACTCACACCTCCGGCGGAGCTTTTCGTGCATCCCTGTGGAGGCTGGGGGGCATTGAACCCGAGTGGACAATGTTCAAAGTTTCCATTGCTGAAGCTGCGGTGAGGAGCTGTGGTCTTAGGGTCTTAGGTGCCTCAAGGGGCGGTAACCCACGAACACCGTGGTGGACACCGGTGGTCAGGGAAGCCGTCCCGATTGAAGAAGGAGTCTTTCCGGGATATGTTATCCCAGACGACTCCGGAGGCAGTTGCAAGGTACCGAAGGGCTCGAAGGGCTGCAGCCTCTGCCGTGAAAGAGGCAAAGCAGCGTGTGTGGGAGAAGTTCGGAGAAGACATGGAGAAGGACTTTCGGTCGGCACCAAGGTGCTTCTGGAAAACCGTTCGCCACCTCAGGAGGGGGGGGGGAAGCGGGGAACCATCCAAGCTGTGTACAGTAAGGATGGGACGCTGTTGACCTCAACTGAGGAGGTAATAGGGCGGTGGAAGGAGCACTTTGAGGAACTCCTAAATCCGACTAATACGCCTCTATGGTAGAGGCAGAGCTGGAGGATGAGGGGGGGATTGGCATCAATTTCCCTGGTGGAGGTTGCTGAGGTAGTTAAACAACTCCACAGTGGCAAAGCCCCAGGAATTGATGAGATCCGTCCCAGAAATGCTTAAAGCTCTGGGTGTGGAGGGGTTGTCTTGGTTGACACGCCTCTTCAACATTGCGTGGAAGTCTGGGACGGTGCCTAAGGAGTGGCAGACCGGGGTGGTGGTTCCCCTTTTTAAAAAAAGGGGGGGACCAGAGGGTGTGTGCCAATTACAGGGGTATCACACTTCTCAGCCTCCCGGTAAAGTCTACTCCAAGGTGCTGGAAAGGAGGGTTCGGTCGATAGTCGAATCTCAGGTTGAAGAGGAACAATGCGGATTCCGCCCTGGTCGTGGAACAACGGACCAGATCTTTACTCGCAAGGATCCTGGAGGGAGCCTGGGAGTATGCCCAACCAGTCTACATGTGTTTTGTGGATCTGGAGAAGGCGTATGACCGGGTGCCCCGGGAGATACTGTGGGAGGTGCTGCGGGAGTACGGGGTGAGGGGGTCCCTTCTCAGGGCCATCCACCTCTGTACGACCAAAGCGAGAGCTGTGTCCGGGTTCTCGGCAGTAAGTCGGACTCGCTTTCAGGTGAGAGTTGGCCTCCGCCAGGGCTGCGCTTTGTCACCAATCCTGTTTGTAGTATTTATGGACAGGATATCGAGGCGTAGTCGGGGTGGAGAGGGGTTGCAGTTCGGTGGGCTGGGGATCTCATCGCTGCTTTTTGCAGATGATGTGGTCCTGATGGCATCATCGGCCTGTGACCTTCAGCACTCACTGGATCGGTTCGCAGCCGAGTGTGAAGCGGCTGGGATGAGGATCAGCACCTCTAAATCGGAGGCCATGGTTCTCAGCAGGAAACCGATGGAGTGCCTTCTCCAGGTAGGGAATGAGTCCTTACCCCAAGTGAAGGAGTTCAAGTACCTTGGGGGTCTTGTTCGCGAGTGAGGGGACAATGGAGCGGGAGATTGGTCGGAGAATCGGCACAGCAGGTGCGGTATTACATTCAATTTATCGCACCGCTAGACGTAAAAAGAGAGCTGAGCCAGAAGGCAAAGCTCTCAATCTACCGGTCAGTTTTTTGTTCCTACCCTCACCTATGGTCATGAAGGCTGGGTCATGACCGAAAGAACAAGATCCAGGGTACAAGCGGCCGAAATGGGTTTCCTCAGGAGGGTAGCTGGCGTCTCCCTTAGAGATAGGGTGAGAAGCTCAGTTATCCGTGAGGAGCTCGGAGTAGAGCCGCTGCTCCTTTGCGTCGAAAGGAGCCAGTTGAGGTGGTTCGGGCATCTGGTAAGGATGCCCCCTGGGCGCCTCCCTAGGGAGGTGTTCCAGGCACGTCCAGCTGGGAGGAGGCCTCGGGGGAGACCCAGGACTAGGTGGAGGGATTATATCTCTAACCTGGCCTGGGAACGCCTCGGGATCCCCCAGTCGGAGCTGGTTAATGTGGCCCGGGAAAGGGAAGTTTGGGGTCCCCTGCTGGAGCTGCTACCCCCGCGACCCGAACACAGATAAGCGGATGAAGATGGATGGATGGATATACTATGACTTTTTTTAGACTTTTTTTCGACATACTTACCATGACTTTTTTTTTTTTTTCGACATACTATACCATGACTTTTTTTGACTTTTTTCGACATACAACACTATGACTTTTTTCGACCTACTATACTATGACCTTTTTTCGACATACTATACTATGACTTTTTTTCGACTTTTTTTCGAAATACTATACTATGACATTTTTCGACATACTATACCATGACTTTTCTTTGACTTTTTTCGACATACTATACTATGACTTTTTTCGACATACTATACTCTGACTTTTTTCGACATACTGTACTATGACATTTTCCGACATACTGTACTATGACTTTTTTTTTACTTTTTCGACATACTATACTATGACTTTTTTAAGATTTCTTTCGACATACTACACTATGAGTTTTTTCGACATACTACACTATGACTTTTTTCGACATACTACACTTTGACTTATTTCGACATACTACACCATGACTTTTTAAAGTTTTTTTTCGACATACTATACTATGACTTTTTTTCGACTTTTTTCGTCATACTATATTATGACTTTTTTTCGACACTTTTTTCGACATACTATACTATGACTTTTTTTCGACATACTTACCATTACTTTTTTTGGACTTTTTTTGACATACTACACTATGACTTTTTTTTCGACATACTACACTATGACTTTTTTTGACATACTATAAAACGACTTTATTAAGTTTTTTCTACATACTTTACTGTGACTTTTTCAACATACTACACTACGACTTTATTAAGTTTTTTCTACATACTTTACTGTGACTTTTTTTCGACATACTATACTATGACTTTTTTTCGATATACTATACTGACTTTTTTTCGACATACTACACTATGACTTTTTTTCGACATACTATACTATGACTTTTTTCGACATACTACACTATTACTTTTTTCGACATACTATACTATGACATTTTTAAGATTTCTTTCGACATACTATACTATGACTTTGACTTTTTTTTCGACATACTACATTATGACTTTTTTTCGACATACTATACTACGACTTTTAAGTTTTTCGACAAACTATACTATGACTTTTTTATGACTTTTTTTCGACATACTATACTATGACTTTTTTTCGACATACTATACTGTGACTTTTTTTCGAGATCCTATACTGTGACTTTTTTTTTACTTTTTACGACATACTATACTATGACTTTGACTTTTTTTCGACATACTATACTCTGACTTTTTTAAGATTTCTTTGAACATACTACACTATGACTTTTTTCGACCTACTACACTATGACTTTTTTAGATTTCTTTCGAAATACTATACTATGACTTTTTTTAGACTTTTTTCGCCATTCTATGCATGATTTTTTTTTTTACTTTTTTCGACATACAACACATGATTTTTTTCGACCTACTATACTATGACCTTTTTTCGACATACTATACTATGACTTTTTTTCGACTTTTTTTCCCATCCATCCATCCATCTTCATCCGCTTATCCAGGGTCGGGTCGCGGGGGTAGCAGCTCCAGCAGGGGACCCCAAACTTCCCTTTCCCGGGCCACATTCACCAGCTCCGACTGGGGGATCGAGGCGTTCCCAGGCCAGGTTAGAGATATAATCCCTCCACCTAGTCCTGGGTCTCTCCCGAGGCCTCCTCCCAGTTGGACGTGCCTGGAACACCTCCCTAGGGAGGCACCCACGGGGCATCCTTAACAGATGCCTGAACCACCTCAACTGGCTCCTTTCGACGCAAAGGAGCAGCGGCTCTACTCCGAGCTCCTCACGGATAACTGAGCTTCTCACCCTATCTCTAAGGGAGACGCCAGCTACCCTCCTGAGGAAACCCATTTCGGCCGCTTGTACCCTGGATCATGTTCTTTCGGTCATGACCCAGCCTTCATGACCATAGGTGAGGGTAGGAACAACAACTGACCGGTAGATTGAGAGCTTTGCCTTCTGGCTCAGCTCTCTTTTCGTCACAACGGTGCGATAAATTGAATGTAATACCGCACCTGCTGTGCCGATTCTCCGACCAATCTCCCGCTCCATTGTCCCCTCACTCGCGAACAAGACCCCAAGGTACTTGAACTCCTTCACTTGGGGTAAGGACTCATTCCCTACCTGGAGAAGGCACTCCATCGGTTTCCTGCTGAGAACCATGGCCTCCGATTTAGAGGTGCTGATCCTGACTTTTTTTCGACATACTTAACATGACTTTTTTTTTTACTTTTTTCGACATACTACACTATGACATTCTTCGACATACTATACTATGACCTTTTTTCGACATACTATACTATGACTTATGACTATGACTATACTTTACAATAACTTTTTTCTACTTTTCTACTTTTTCGACATACCATGACTCTTTAAAGTTTTTTTTCGACATACTTAACATGACTTTTTTTTTTACTTTTTTCGACATACTATACTATGACT
>NC_135870.1:419480-486980 GCF_031162955.1 Sander vitreus | reverse complement strand
ATGGTTGTATTTCAGTTAGTCTAATAGCTGGTCTGATTTGCATTGAGAGATGATTTTATGGAGAGTACCCCATGTTAATCTCTAGGTATGGTGAAGGGGATGTGATGATGGGGGGGTATGGTGAAGGGGATGTGATGATGGGGGGGTATGGTGAAGGGTATGTGATGATGGGGGGGGGGTATGGTGAAGGGGATGTGATGATGGGGGGGTATGGTGAAGGGTATGTGATGATGGGGGGGTATGGTGAAGGGTATGTGATGATATCTGACTGGCTTTCCCCGACCACAATGGCGGCTTGTTCGGAATACGATCTCGTATTTTACAAAGATAGTTCACCGAAACGTGTTTCTGGAAACATCTGAAGAGAGAAACAGGCCGTGCAGCTGCTGAATCTGTCTTCGTTTCAAATCAACAAAGGTCAGTTTAAAAGAGTTGTCAGATTTTGAGAGCCGTTAGTCACTCATCCCGCTCGTCATTTCCGGGTTAGCGATCCACCAATCAGATTGGTCACTGAGTCCGACTGCCCGCCTTCCGATTCAACATGTCAAATGAGCCAAAATTAAAGCCGATGGCTCCTCCGACGGACGACGGCACGGAACACACCGAACAGACTCGAGTCACCGACCTCGCCAGACTGTCAGACGGACGGTTATTGGCTCAGTGTGTCAGAGCCTTAAAAACTCCAAACAGCATTCACACAATAATCATACTCTGCGGATCAATAAACTTCAGTTATTGTGTTGGAAACTGTAAATTAAACTGCTGTGAATCTGTAAAATCATATAATCCAGTCACCTTTTTTAATTCCAAGATGTTAACTTTATTTATAACTAAGATAATTCAGCAGAACATTCAACAGACTCATAAAACCAGACTGATGTCATGAAGTGGCGTATGTATGACACGCCAATCCATATGCCATTATTGTCGTGTTATCAAGACGCATACTCTCTTTGTAGCGTGTTAATCAACGCCGTTTGGCCTCCATTGACTTACATTACCTTGTGATTACGTGTGAATTGACGCCGTAGAGAGTAGTATGAAAGGGAGAAAATCTGTGTGGGAGGTTGGTCGGGGGGGAGGATGGGTCAAACACAGGACTTTCACCCAGGAGACCGGGGATCGGGTCCCGCGTGTCACATTTCCTAAACCCAACCGTCCCGTTATTCTTTTCCTAAACCCAACCGTCCCGTTATTCTTTTCCTAAACCCAACCGTCCCGTTATTCTTTTCCTAAACCCAAGCGTCCCGTTATTCTTTTCCTAAACCCAAGCGTCCCGTTATTCTTTTCCTAAACCCAACCGTCCTGTTATTCTTTTCCTAAAACCCAACCGTCCCGTTATTCTTTTCCTAAACCCAACCGTCCTGTTATTCTTTTCCTAAAACCCAACCGTCCCGTTATTCTTTTCCTAAACCCAACCGTCCTGTTATTCTTTTCCTAAACCCAACCGTCCTGTTATTCTTTTCCTAAAACCCAACCGTCCTGTTATTCTTTTCCTAAACCCAACCGTCCTGTTATTCTTTTCCTAAAACCCAACCATCCCGTTATTCTTTTCCTAAACCCAACCGTCCTGTTATTCTTTTCCTAAAACCCAACCATCCCGTTATTCTTTTCCTAAACCCAACCGTCCCGTTATTCCTTTCCTAAACCCAACCGTGCCGTTATTCTTTTCCTAAAACCCAGCCGTCCCGTTATTCTTTTCCTAAAACCCAAGCCTCCCGTTATTCTTTTCCTAAACCCAACCGTCCTGTTATTCTTTTCCTAAAACCCAGCCATCCCGTTATTCTTTTCCTAAACCCAACCGTCCTGTTATTCTTTTCCTAAACCCAACCGTCCTGTTATTCTTTTCCTAAACCCAACCGTCCTGTTATTCTTTTCCTAAACCCAAGCGTCCTGTTATTCTTTTCCTAAAACCCAACCGTCCCGTTATTCTTTTCCTAAAACCCAACCGTCCCGTTATTCTTTTCCTAAACCCAACCGTCCCGTTATTCTTTTCCTAAAACCCAACCGTCCCGTTATTCTTTTCCTAAAACCCAACCGTCCCGTTATTCTTTTCCTAAACCCAACTGTCCAAAAAGCGATTATGTCTGGGTCTTGATAACATGCCAAAATGCCATATGAATTGGAGTGTCATACATACGCCAGTTATTGAGATCAGTCTGCAACCCGTCCGTTGTATACAGCGTAGACATACACGCAGATAGCTCAAAATGCGTACAGATAACACGCCACTTGGCTTTAGAAAGTGACGAAGTCATGATGTGATGTTGCATGAAGCTGCTAATGAGGACACTGAACAAACTGGTTTCATCAAGCAGACATTTTATTAATGATCCACAGAGAACTGCATCAGTCAGGATATGATTTCATGAGCAACATCAGAATATATTTAATCACTCAAAAAATACTCAAAAATAAACTCCAACATGAATGGATCAACGTTTCCTGTGTCTTCTGAAACATTTTAACTAGTCATCTCAAACATTAATACACATCAGAATGAATCACAGCCTTGTATTAACTGAACAGCACATTAGAAAAACATTAAAAACATCTAATTCACACTAGGGCTGCACAATTAATCGCAATTTTATCGAAATCGCAATATGGACTATAGTTCAATATCCAAATCTCAGATGGGTGTAATATTTGTTAAAGGCAAAATATGTGTCAATCCGTTCAGAATGAAGTAGTGTGGCGCTGCAGAGACGTCCCCGCCTACACATCTTAGCCTACAGACTAAAAGAAACATCTTTGTTTGGTACAGATTCTTGCAAAAATCACACTATATGACATACATACAATCCAAAAAATTCCCCCCAATATTGTGAATCATATCGCAATCACAACATCAGTAAAAATAATCGCAATCAGATATTTTCCTCATATCGTGCAGCCCTAATTCACAATAAAGAAACTAAAGAACAATACATGTATTTGTGTACAACACGGTCTGGCTTCAGTTTGTGATGTAGAGGGAGGGAGCTGCTGTATTCAACATTGAGCAGCAGGGGGCGTCCTCACTGCATTTAAAACCAGAGCTGTTGTCTAATCTGTTCAGTGAAATAACTTTTGGTGATTAAACATGAAACTACAAGAACAAACAGAAACAGTTATTACACCATAGAGGGAGCTGTTCCCAGGAATTACACATTTAACATATAAAAGGTGATTACATTTAACATTTATACACTTAATAAAACTGTAATGAAACACATTTGATCATCAGTGTAGACCTTGTTTTCTACACAGATGTCTGCGCTCAGTGATTCTGTTGCGTCTTTGTTTTATAGTCTGCTGTAGCGCAGCGCTGCTTTGATTCCTTCATCTTTATCCATTTGACCTTTCATCTCTTCCAGTTTCCTCTTCTTCCCTGTTTCCCCTTTCTCTGTCATCTTCTCAGTCAGGAAGTCCAAGTGGTCATAAGTGGACACTGAATTAACATTCTGGGCGATCTGCTCCAGTCTGACAACATGCTGAAAGGACTCTTCCAGGAACTGATCCTTGTCTTTCTGAAGATCTTCCATGTTCTTCTCAAGAATTTCCAAAAGGCTTTTTGCCTCCTCAAAGCCTGCTCGACCCTTTTCATACTTCTCCTTCACATCTTCCAGGATCTTTTCAACTTTTCTTGTCTTCTCCGTATAGATCTTCCTTCTGTTCGAATGCTCTGATGCAGGACACTTCCTGGTACATACAGTGCAGTGGCCATCTTTCATGACATCACAGAATTCTCCAATCAAGGCCAGTGTGCATGGATAGTAACAGTTCTCCTTACAGACACTACAGCAGACAGCTCCTCCATGATTTAACCACAGCCACCACCATCTCCTCTCATTGACACGTTCTTTATCTTTGTAGACCACATCAACTTCTACAGTGAAGTTCTCATTGTTCTTCATCTCTTCTTTATGTTTGTTCAGAGCTTCCTGAGTCTCTGTGATATCTTTCTTCAGTCTCAGTTCAATTGACTTGACTTCGGTTTGTGATATAGAGGGAGGGAGCTGCTGTATTTAAAGGGATACTTCACCGATTTAGCATTAAGCTTTGTATCAGTAGAAACATGGTAGTATTTTTGAATGACCGTGCTTCCCTCCCTCATGTCCCCCTGAGACCAGAGATCTCTGTATTGTGGGTCTGGAAAAAAGCCTCTGATGACGCAAAAATCGCCATTTTCCGTCATCGGAGGCATTTTTGCCCAGAGGCTATGGACTACAGCCAGTAGTAGGAGCTACTTCCGCATGTTTTCAACCCACCCATATGGGGTTGGACTGTCGTCTTTCTCCAAAACGAGCGTCAGCCATCTTGAATCCTCGCTTACTGGCTTCTCAGCAGAAAACTTTTAGATAGATAGATTTATTCATCCCGAAGGAAATTTTAGAACAACAATTATGTGCATTCAAACTACCGCACACGTGTACCACCGGGATACATTGGTACAGATCGGAGATATGCCGGACACTTTATTACAGACGGAATACTCCACACAGCCTCGCCTCCCGGCTACGGAGACCAGCGGTGTTGCTCGATGCCTCTGGCCGGTAAAGGGACATCATCAGTGGGGAAAGTAGAGCGAGCTAGGTGGAAAGCTAACGCTAGCCAGCCACCTGTTCCATCAATCCTGCTTGCAAGTGTCCGCTCATTAGACAACAAACTGGACTACATCCAACTTCAACCAAACTCCCAACGCGAGTTCAGAGACTGCTGTGTTTTTGTTGTTGTGGAAACATGGCTGAACAACAGTGTACCGGACTATCCGGCTACCAGGCCTGCTGCTCTGTTGCCGGGTAAGACTAGCTAGTGGAGGTGGGCTGTGTTAACACGGACTGGTGCTTGTATCCAACTAACTGCTAACTGCTGGTGGAGTTTGTGACTGTTAAATGCCGACCACTCTACATTCCACGCAAATTTACGACTGTGTTTATACTCGTGTTTATAGCTCACCAAGCGCTAATGCTAGTATGTGTTAGTTGAACTTTACGGAGCCTATAATGTGTGTGCACTAGCTAAATGTAGCCTGTTTCGTATGTCATTTTTCTATAATGTCGTTTTCATATATTTGAATTGTGTAACACCACTTGAGCCACGGTGAAACGTTGTTTCATGTATATGGTTGAAATGACAATAAAACACATTTAAGTTGAGTTGACCGTCTCACTGTCTGTCTGTAAACAGTAGGCGTGGCTTGGGAGTAGACACTAAAGCAGCGAAGCAAGTGCATTCTGGGATTTGGTGTCTTTCATCCACATGAGCCAAAAACACATTTTCTGGCATTTCTCGGCCTAGAAGCCACCAATTTCTAAATAATTTTCACATTTCTACTACATAAGTGACCCAATTTAAAGATATATTCATCTTTCCAATGGTGAAATATCCCTTTAACATTAAGCAGCAGGGGGGGGTCCTCACTGCATTTAAAACTAGAGATGTTCCGATACTGCCTAAAACGCTGGTATCGGTATCGGGAAGTACTGGAGTTTATAGAGTATAAATGGAGTAATAAAAGTTATGGAGTAATAAAGCCCTAAAGAAAAAATACGTTAAAGTAGTTTATTTATGTTCTTTTTCCATTATAACTGACTGTCAAACTGGATAATAAAAGAACGTTCTGTGGCATTCATGTTTCACAAAGAGTTTAACCTGAGCCAGACTGACAACAAAGATAGAAATCATATCACATCCATACAGGGATAGTATACAGTTCTTAAAACATAATAAAATATATGACACATTAGTATCGGATCGGTACTCGGTATCGGCCGATACACAAGAACAAACAGAAACAGTCATTGTACCACAGAGAGCACTGTTTCCAGGAATTACACATTTTATACATTTTCAATTTCATCACATTTAATAGATTAATTATAGAACTATAATGAAACACATTTGATCATCAGTGTGGAACTTGTTTTCTACACAGCTGTCTGCTCTCAGTGATTCTGTTCATCTACTTCATCACTACTTCTTTAACTGCTGCTGCAAACTTGAAGTGCAGTTGACCTTAACTTGTAGTGCATTGTTGCCTTGATTCCTTTATCTTTATCCATTTTACTTTTCATCTTTTCCAGTCTGTGGACCTTCTCCATGTCTCCTTTCTCCTTCATCTTCTCAATCAGGAAGTCCAACTGGCCGTGAGTGGACAGTGAATTAACATTCAGGGCGATCTGCTCAAGTTGGACAACATGCTGGAAGGACTCTTCCAACCACTGATCTTTTTCTTTCTGAAGTTCTGCCATGTTTTTCTTAAGAGGTTTCAAAAGGCTTGACTTGTCTGCACTTTCTGCTTTGTTCTTTTCGTATTTTAAATCTTGCTTGGTCTTCTCAACTTTCCGTGTCTTGGTCACATAGATCCAGGGGGTTTTGACATGACTTGATTCATCTGAACACTCACCCTCACAGTCAGTGCATTGTTCTTCCTTCACGTGAACTGATGCAGGACACTTCCTGGTACATACAGTGCAGCGGTCATCTTTCATGATCACACAGTGTTCTGGAATCAAGGCCAGTTTGCATGGATAGTGACAGTTCTCCTTACAGACAGTACAGCAGACAGCTCCTCCATGATTTAACCCAAATGCCCACCACCTCCACTCTCTGCCGACTTTTTCTTTAACTCTGTAGGGCTCATCAACTTCTACAGTGAAGTTCTCATTGTTCTTCAGAACAGCCTGAGTCTGTTGGATTTCTGTCTGTTTTAGATCAATCAACTTGATTCTCTCCTGCAGGTTGTTGATGCAGGCTGTCAGTCTGGTTTGTGAATGCATCACTTCAACAGTTATCAGGTTCTGAGGGGATTTTTCAGTCAGGAAATCTGCAAATTTACCCATATGGTTCATTGTCATTTCCCATGCACCTTTTAGAGCATCCTTATTTTTCTTTGTTTTCTGTGTTTTCTGGCGGTTGTTGAACATGAAATGAACAGGCTCATCATCTTCATCTTTGGCACATTTAATGTTTGCATCCTCGAGAGCTTTCAGAACATTTTCAGGTGTCACACCATCTGAGTGTGTGATGAGAGCGACAATGTTCTTCTCCAGGTCTTTTCCAAACAGAGAGATCACTGAATTAAAGATGTACCTCAGTCGGTCAGTCAGTCGATTCTCACTCGCTTTCATCACCAGACCCACTGCATTAATCTCATGAACTCCATCGACTGAGTGAAACAAGTCTAATAATCTTTGACTAATGATGGCATCATGTTCAATCCCTCTGGTGTCTCCGTATCCAGGAGTATCAATGATGGTCAGAGAGTAGGGCAGAGTTTTATCTTCAAAACCAAAGATCTGGTACACGATCATATCTGATGTCTGACTTTCTGATTGACTTCTCTTCTGGTCTTCTACGATCTGAAACCAGACATCATCCTCCCACTCCACTCCCATGGCGTAGTTGACCAGAGCGTTGATCAGAGTAGATTTTCCTGTTCCTGTTTCACCAACAAGTAAGATGGTTTTGTTTTTCTTGTTTGGATCTTTTTCACCAAGAGTCATTCTTGTCAGAGTTCCAATGTTCTCTTTAATTGGTATCAGTTGGTAGATAGTGGGAGATCCTGATTGGATAAGACCTTTGTAGGGGATGTTGTCAAACTTGGATGAGGTGTTCCTGTAGAAAAGTAAAAGACATAAATAGCATCACTCTACTGACCAGGGTCTTTTAATAAAAGCCTTTTAGCCACACTATGAGGTATATATACACTGAAAAAAAATTATAAACTCACTTTTGTTTTTGCCCCCATTTTTCATGAGCTGAACTCAGAGATCTAAGACTTTTTCTATGTACACAAAGGCCTAGTCCTCTCAAATATTGTTCACAAATCTGTCTAAATCTGTGTTAGTGAGCACTTCTCCTTTGCCGAGATAATCCATCCACCTCAGAGGTGTGGCATATCAAGATGCTGATTAGACAGCATGATTATTGCACAGGTGTGCCTTAGGTTGGCCACAATAAAAGGCCACTCTAAAATGTGCAGTTTTACTGTATTGGGGGGATCCGGGAGGGGGGGTGGCGGTCTGAAAACCATGGTGAGTATGTTGGCCATGCAAGAACTGGGATGTTTTCAGCTTCCAGGAGTTGTGTACAGATCCTTGCAACATGAGGCCGTGCATGTCTCATGCTGCAACATGAAGTGATGGTTGTGGATGAATGGCAAAACAATGGGCCTCAGGATCTTGTCACGGTATCTCTGTGCATTCAAAATGCCATCAATAAAATGCACCTGTGTTCGTTGTCCATAACATACGCCTGCCCATACCATAACCCACTGCCACTATGGGCCACCATGCCAATTGCACGCTCCCTCAAAACTTAAGACATTTGTGGCATTGTGCTGTGTGATAAAACTGCAAATTTTAAAGTGGCATTTTATTGTGTCCAGCCTAAGGCACACCTGTGCAATAATCACGCTGTCTAATCAGCATCATGATATGTGATATGATATGACCTGTGAGGTGGATGGACTATCTTGGCAAAGAAGAAGTGCTCACTAACACAGATTTAGACAGATTTGTGAACAATATGTGAGAGAAATAGGTCTTTTGTGTACATAGAAAAAGTCTTAGATCTTTGAGTTCAGCTCATGAAAAATGGGGGCAAAAACAAAAGTGAAATCGGCAAAAAAACGCTGCAAAATTTCTCATAGACTTTATTGGGAAATCTTCGGGAAATTGCTTAACATAGCTCAAAACAACCCCTCTTTGGGGCCATACTGTATCGCCATACTTTAATGTAGAAAAATAATTAAAAGTTTAAACCAAAGACAAGACTTTGGCATTTATTGGGCTGAATGGGCGTTCTGATATCAAGCATGGTTTCTACCAAATCACAGTTTACGTATCGTCCAGTTTTCAGACCGTTTCAGATTTTCCAATGTGTGTGTATGGGGCCAGAATGTTGAGAGCCAGAGGGGAAGACAGAGGGGGGAGCTGCAGTATGATCCTCTGAAATATTTCCAAATAAATTGCTCTCTCCCCTACAGTTTTCACTCTTCATAGATAATTGTAGGTCAAAATGTAGGAAATCTTGTGCCGGTCGCAGACATGTAACTATGGAATCCACCGGACTTAAACTTTTGGCTATGTTCATACCAACTACCAACAGAAACAACAACAAAAATATCTGGAAGGACGCAGACGGTTTCCTGTCTGTTACCTGCTCTGGGTCACATATATTTGACACCACAAACATAAAAACCACATCAATGCGTTCGCCAGACTTTTATCTCTCTTGTGATGATAATATTTTTGCCGTTTGGACCCACAGTTTTTGAATTACAAAACAAAAAAAGAGGAGAGAAAGAAAGGAGGAGAGAAGATGAAGAAAGGAAAAGAGGTGTTATTTGTAAGCTAACATGATGTCATGATGGACTAACTGACCAGCTGACTGACTCCTACCTGACTTCAGGTCTAAACACCAACAGCTGTTTTCACAGAGACGAGGCTCTGGCGCACCTTAGATAGTCCTGCTTCTAGCTCAAAAACCCTAACTCCTATCGCTTAATGTTTAATACTGTGACATATATCATGACACCCTGCTGGTCATTCTGTGCAAGAATGGTGTGTGTTGTGAAAGAAATGTGAGGACAGCAGCTGTCAGAAAAGAGCCTGTTTCTCTTCTCCTCCTGATATTTCTGGTATGATTTAGTATATTTCTCAGTCAGTTGGATCCCCCACTCTGAGTTTTCAGCAAACAAACATAACTCAGTTATACAGACCTGAAAACACACACTTTGTCCACCGGAGGGCTCGGAGGCAGGGCGGTAGGTTTAGACGGTGCAGGCAGTGTGGTTGCACTGGGGCTGGTGGTCTGGGGTGGAGTAGGGGTATCTAGAGAGAACGGGGCCTCGAACAATGTGTTGGTCAGAGAACAGGCCTCAGATTGCCTCCTCAGAAACACGTCTGTGTTCAAAGAAAACTCATGTTAATTTAAAAACAGTGTAATTTGCTATACATGCACTCGAAAAGCGATGATTGCTGGGTAGGGCTAGGTATTGTTAAAAAATGTGATACCAGGGGACTTCCGGTGTAGCGGCATGGTGAAGCGGCCACGTTTGCCCTTCGCTCCCACCCTTTTCACATTTAACCTTCTTTACAGTCCAGCCAAAGCGCTACAACTAACCACTTATATTCAACTATATTCGGCAGCACCCCGCCGCGATGGATGTCCAGCAAGTCGAAAAAAGACGGCAAAGAAGGGTGAGTCATTACTGACCACCACCACGCTATCGGCTATGCTAGCAGAACACAAGGCCTCGCTTCTGACTGAGTTCAAGTCCTTCTTCCAAGCCAAATTCAATGTGGCGTTTTCCAAACTTGAGGCAAGATTAGATATTGGATCACCAACAGCGTCTTTCGTCATTGGAAACATTTGCCAACCCCACGAGCCGGGACATGAAAAGTCTGGAGGCTAAGCTAGCTGCGGTGTCTGAGGTGAATGCTAAGCTACATGCTAAACTCATCGGTCTTGAAAACAGACACCGACGAAATAACATAAGAATAGTCAGCCTCCCTGAGAACATCGAAGGGGTGCAACTGACAGCTTTTTTTTCTCAACTCCTAGCTGAGGTTCTTGGCGAACAAATTCCACATCTTTGAGGACTACTCTCTCGAGGTACTCGAGCAACGTTCCACATACCGAGATGTTTTTAAACAGCTCTACAACCTGGGCCTCAGACTTATGCTGCGTTACCTGGCTAAATTGTTTATTAGGACCAAAGATGGACTGAAACGGCTCACTTCCCCTGAGGCTGCCCAGGAGTTCATCTCCTCTCAGCACCGATGCAGTTCAAGACCCACGGATGACTGATTTCACCTGGCAACATAGCGGCTGCCCCCCGATCCAAGTGCTGCAAGCAACACTTGCACACTCTGTGGTAAGTGGCCGCGCCATGTTGGTTTCAAAGTGCCAGCAACCAGGCAGTCTGGCAGTGCTTTTGTGGCGCAGGGCGTGTGTAATTAAAGGCGCCGATCGCTACAAGTTGACGTAAATGATCAGATTAAGGTAATCGGGGTATGTTAAAAATGTTTGATTTATTATTGAGCTCCTACTACTTGATCCCCGTCCCCCGAGTTTTTCTTGCGTGTCTCTATGACATGTAACGATAGACGATAGCCAATCACAGATATCATTAGATCTTGGTATAAGCATGCTGCATGCTTATTGGCTCAATGATGCTGATGAGATTCACCCCTTAGGGATTCAATTTTGGTATTGAATGACGAGGTATTTTTCGAAACTCAATACTAAGGACGCAATTCAGTTGGATCCTAAAAAGTTTAATGCGGTACCCAGCCCTTTTGCTAGGTAGTATGTATTTTAATGTTGTCCAATGTCAAGTCTCTATTTGATCATGTGACAAAACAATACGATATACAGTAGCGCCTGCCATAATATCGTTACTGCCTTACGCCACTGATCAGAATGTGTCGTTGCGACGTGTAGTCACATTTTTCGAGAGGCGCGCGTCAGGCTACGGCATAGGGTCCGGCATAGACGCAGAGAGGTCTGCGGGGGTACGCTGTAGATTTTACGCACAACTAGAAAATGGCCTTTAGTTTGATGTGTTAGTCCTCCTACATCTTACCTTGTTTTCCTGGGCTGATGCTTGATAATTTCTCCACCAGATCATTCCTATTAATCTTCTTTAAAACCTCCTTCACCACTTCTACAGACTGATGGCTGAAGGTCTGTATGATCTTATCGACTGTGTCCAGCCTGTCTGCGTACTCTAGTTGGTTCTTTGGGATGACCTGGGATGTTCCCAAGATTTCAGGCTGCTGCAGGAACCACTTGAACTTCTTGAATTCTCCTTCTCCCAAATCTTCCATTGTCTTCAAAAGCACCTCTTTATCAGACATTATCTCCGTCTTCACTGTTTCTTCAAGTTTTCACTGCAAAACAGAAAGACTTGAAAATGTACATTATGGTGACCTTATCATGGGGGAAGAGTTGCATTTGTATTCACGGATAATTAAAATGTTTTAAAAGCTTCTTACTAAATTATGATTAAAAATCCTCCAACAAAGAATTAAATCAGTCTATAATATGAGCAGGTCTCAGAGTTTTCTTCAGTGGAAGCATAGAAACGCCCCGCCTATTATTGGAGTGTAATAAAGTTTACAATTGGTGATGCAGACTTCTCTGTTGGTGGGACGTGCATGCATGCACAGATCCACAGCCACCATTGGGTCTCAGACAGTCACAGAGGAGGTCCTTCAAACGGTCTTAATAGAGATTAAAAGCATCCTGAATTGTGTCCTCCGACATTGCTGAACTCAATCCTATAACACTGAATCACCTTCTCATGGGGCGGCCCAGTAACTCCCTACCTCTCAGGTCCTACCCACAGTTGGAGCTCTTGAGGAGGCACTGGAGGAAGAGCCAGATCCTGACTGACCACTTCTGGTCTAGGTCCATCAGGTTTTACATACTATCTACTAAGTATGCTACCGTGGCAGAAATGGCAGAAGTCAACAGATTAACTCATCGTGGACATCGTCATCATGCTAACCAACAAGTCCGCCACCGCTGGGAATTTTTGAAAAAATCCTATTTTTGTGCGGTTGCATGTAAACAGGAATATTAGTGGAATATTCACTTTCATTAGCCATGAAAACAGCTCAGAGGAATATTGTCTTTTTCGGAATAAGGGGTGCATGTAAACGTAGTCAGTGTTAGAGATAACGACTTTATGACACATATCTGCCCTTTGCTCCTTTATATGATCCAACTACACGTCTGATACTCTCATTTAACAAACAACCGTAGAGTTCTTCACAAAGCAGTAAATAAATACTCAGGTTTTGAAGACATTATGAAGGTCACTGTTCAAATACATATACAAATATAGCTGCAATATAATTAGAAAAATAAGAGAATAGTTATCTAACTCGTAACATAACTTCCACTTACCAAAAACTAAAACAACTTGTTTTTGCAGATTAAGTAACCACAACTTAGAATCAGAATTGTATAGTTACTTTATAGTTTAAACATCATTTATGTCTTATTTTGACAGAACAAATCAATAACACATGTAAATAAAATGCTATTAGTAGAATTATTGAATCAATATATGTTGCTGCACATGATAGGCAACATTTTCCTCATGCATTCACATCTGGTGTCTTCTCCTGTTCTTATCATTTTAAAGTATTTCCAGTTTCAAAGAGTTCTTACCTGTGTTGTTGGTCTGTGATGCTGAGGAGGCAGAGAGCGGTTCATATATCTGCAGAGAGGGCGGGCACTCTGTGGTCACATGATTTCAGAGAAATAGTTTGACTTCAAATCCTCAAAACAGGAGGTAAAGGAGGGAGGAGAGTTCCCCCTCCTCCTCCAGTTATGTTTAGCTGAGAAAAGGTTAACCCACCAGACTCCATGTAAATAATCAGGACTTTTAGCATGTATAGAGCCAGCATATCTCCACATGTAAATGGGTGAATTAAGGGTTTATTTCAACCAAACCAGAGTGGTGATTGTTGGAACAGTGGAAAGATGAACCAAGACGGCTTTTAATAGTTTTATTTAGTTTCTGTCCACTTTGAATGAAGTGTGTTTTACGATGATAAAAGTCCTGATTATTTACATGGAGTCTGGTGGGTTTGGTGATGGTGATTTCAGGGCTGTTTCATGTTAACCTAAAAGGATCTTCCTCTTTAACTAAAAGGTCTATCTCTGTAGGGATCCTTTCATAATGTTGTCAGACACTTAGAATAATAATCTGAGTCTGTCAGCGGCAACAACACAACTTTTAGTGGACGCTGACGCTGAACATTTGTCTAATAACTTATATTGCAGCTTATACCGTCAAATTTCAAAGATTGTTGTTCCCATCAGTCATTTAGACACAAAAACATAGGAAAATAGGGTCCAGGTTGAAAAAAAAGGTTTGAAAATCTGTTACATTCCATACTGTAAAATCTCTGAACGAAGCCTCTCATTTCTTTTAATTGGTATCATAAATTTATATCGTAAATTATAAACATGTTTAACTTTCTGAAGACTGATCTGCGTGAACCTACCTTGAACCAATCCTCCTTTCCTCTGGAGCCTCTCTCTTAGATTTCTACTTTCAGGTCATCTATGAACAGAGTGATTGTTCTCAGGACGTGACAGCAGTATTTGAACATTGACCTTCATAATATCATAAACCCGATTATCTTATCACTGATTTCTCAAAATATATTCAGCATGAAACCCTTCATCCTGACTGTCAGTCACTTAAACCTGAATTGACAGTTGGCCTGGTATTAGCTTCATTATTTTTGAACACATCCCAGCTCCCACTCCCAGCGTGTCAAAAAATGACGCTTGGTCAGGTTCCGTTGTCATTTGTGACAATGCAAAAAGTGTCCTTTAGTGTCTCAGTCAGACGCAAAGGGGCTTTCAACGACCCATCCACCCCCTCAACCAACCTCCTTACGCAGATTTTATACCACAGACCTACGTCATCTTACAGCACCGCGGTCGAGCTGCTGCTCTGCCCGGTGCTTTAATCGGTTGAGGCTAGAAGGGATACAATTTCCAGTGTCTTCAAAAGCACCTCTTTAACAGACATTATCTCCGTCTTTGACAGACTTGAAAATGTACATTATGGTGACCTAATCATGGGGGAAGAGTTGAATTTGTATTCACAGATAATTAAAATGTTTTAAAAGCCTCTTACTAAAATATGATTAAATATACTCAAACTAAGAATTAAATCAGTCTATAATATGAGCAGGTCTCAGAGTTTTCTTCAGAAGCATAGAAACGCCCCACCTATTTCCTGAGTGTAATAAAGTTTACGATTGGTGATGCAGACTTCTCTGTTGGTGGGACGTGCATGCACACATCCCTGCAAACATGATGGGAGCGAGCACTCTCCTCCACCACAGTATCAGATGCTCAGTAGAACTGCCTGTGGAGCATTATATCAGCAATGTTTATCGGGTGCTGGCTAGTCACTGTGACCCTGTGGGTCTCCTTCACTTCACCACAAGAGCCAAAGTACTCTTCTACGCCTGTGTGAAAGCCAAGATAATGGGATAACCTGCTCCTTCCTGAGGAGCTCCTGACAGCTCTGAACACCTGGGAAACCAAACTCTCCACCCTGCCACTGATAAGCCTGCCCCACTGTTACATTCCTGCTCACATGCACCAGCTTAATGCAACACATGATGTGCACATCTTCTGCGATGCCTCTTAGCGGACCTATGGCTCGGTAGCCTACATGCGCACTGAAGACCGCACTGACCCCATGAATTTGACTTTCCAATAGCCAGGTCAAGGGTCGAACCCTGAAGGCAACACTCTATACCCAGCTTGGAGCTAAACCCTTAGCACCATTCATGGCGGAGTTGCCTCCTGCACGCCTTCATCTCTTTAGACCGCCATTCCACTCTATCGGTGTGGCCCTTTCCAGGTGAAAATAGGACACCAGTCAGTGTTAGAGAAAACAACATTATTACACTTATCTGCCCTTTGCTCTTTTATATGATCCAACTACATGTTTGATACTCTCATTTAACAAACTGTATTGTTCTTCACAAATCAAAGATTACATACTAAGGTTATGAAGTCACTATCAAGGTCAAAGGCAGCTATCAATAACAACATAATTAAACCTGATTTTATAAATTATTAATACTAGGTATAAAAGAAAAACAGGACACTATAAAAACCATTAAAATACAATTATTATCTCTTATTTTAACACAGAGCTGCTTTAAGCAACACTCTACAGCCAGGTTGGAGCTCTGCGCAGCCATCAATGTGACCTAGCTAGCCAAGTTGTTAAAGGCTGAGCTAACTCTGCCTCTCCCGAGGGACGGTACTCTGGACTGATTCAACAACGGTACGTGATGAACAGTGGCAATAATAGTCACCCTCTGCTCCTTTATATGATCCAACTACATGTCTGATACTCTCATTTAACAAACAACCGTACAGTTCTTCACAAATCAGTTAATAAATACTCAGGTTATAAAGTCATTATGAAGGTGAAGGGTTCAAATACATATACACATATAGCTGCAATATAAGAGACTACAGTTATCTAACTTGTAACTAAGTTCCACTTACCAAAAACATTTACTGTCCGTCACACAACAGGGAGCTTGTTTCTTAGGCAAGTCTGTTTTGGAAAACAAATCAAAAACGCATCTGTAGATTAATAAGTTCACATCCAAACGTTAAACTCATCGCAAATGATTGAAATGTGTTGCTCCTAAAGACACAGTGAAACTATAAACAACCCTAACCTGTAGGTCTACACTTTATCTACCTTTAACACCAGCTGCAGTAAAACAAAGAGCAGCCACCACGCTCTGATATCAAACTAAGTTGCTTCTTACAGACAATAAAACAGCACATATTAACACATGTTGGATGCAAGAAAAGCTAACATAGGTCAAATGTTTTAGCTTTAACTCTACAAACACATTTGGTTTACACTGTTAAACCATTTATTCATGAAAAGCCAATATAATGGTTTATGTTTGTATGTACAGTGAGCAGCAGATGGCGTATTAATGGTAACCTGAATAACCTATGAGATACCAGCAAAAGTCCCAAAGGCTGCTTTCAACAACATCATTCAACCTGCTTTTATAAAGGATTAATAGAAGATATAAAAAAAACACAGGACACTAAAACAAAAATAGAATGTAGTGTATTTCTGTCTTATGAAAAGCACTTTTAATGATCTATAATTTTGAACGCAAAACTGTAAACATTGATCTCTACATTATTTTGCCAGTTGCCTTTCCACATTCACCGGTGGAAACACTTTCAGATTAGAGCCTGAGCACTATAACAGGTAAACATTTGGTTTGACAACAATGGAGGCCAATATCTATGTTCACATCTTCTGCTATGCATCTGAGCAGGCCTATGGCTCGGTAGCCTATCTGCCCACTGAAGACATCTCTGGCACCATCTATTTGACATTTCTAATGAGGACTGCAACACAAAGGCAACACTCTATACACAGCTTGGAGCTCTGAGCAGCCATCACTGGGGCCTAGCTAGCCAAGTTGTTAAAGGCTGAGTTAACCCTGCTTCTTCCAAGGGACAGTACTCTGGACTTTGTGGGGACCGGAATAACAGAGGATCAGCAACTCACAGGTTCTGAAGCCTGGAGGTACATCCGAACAGCTCTCGTTAGAGCATAACTGCGCCACAACGGATCAAGTCCAGACCGAACTTCCCGACCTCGAATGTTGTGGGTGGGGCTAAGTTCGGCTGGCATCCAGGCTAGGTTTAAGGAGTCTCCCCCTGCTGGAATTCAGATAGAAAGCAGGTTTAAGGAGTCTCCCCCTGCTGGAATTCAGATAGAAAGCAGGTTTAAGGAGTCTCCCCCTGCTGGACTTCAGATAGAAAGCAGGTTTAAGGAGTCTCCCCCTGCAGGAATTCAGATAGAAAGCAGGTTTAAGGAGTCTCCCCCTGCAGGAATTCAGATAGAAAGCAGGTTTAAGGAGTCTCCCCCTGCTGGACTTCAGATAGAAAGCAGGTTTAAGGAGTGCAGGAAGGTGTTTACGTAGGTGGAGCTTCAATGCAGCAGGCTGAGAGGAAGTGGAAATGGAACTGGTGAGCAGAAAAAGTGTTGTTTGGCAGTACTTTCAGTCAAAAGAAGGCCATTCAAGTCCAGCTACATGTTCAATCTGCAATGCTGATTAGTCTGGTGGTGGCGAGGACCCTAAACAATACACAACATCACCGCTGTTACAACATCTGGTATGAAACATCTGGAAGAATGTTTCATAAGCAAACCTACCCAAAATACACAATTGTCTGATTCTAACAATCTCTTGGCCAGCACAGAAGGCCTTGCTGGCCCTGACGGCCCACCTCTGCTCAATATTAATATTCTGATGAGTCCCAGTTACAATAAATACTAACTTAAGAATGTCTGTTTTAGTGTTTTTATTCAGTACAGGAACAAAAATAGCCTACAATACAAGACAGGGGAAATATACGATGATGAAGGATTAAAATAAGTCTACTACAATGGTGGAAATGATGCTATTTTCGGTCTCATTCAACGTGTTTGTGTTGACTGTAACATCACAGGTGTTCATCGCCCTCTGGTGGCCCGTTTTCAGAAAGCAGGTTTAGTGAAAACTCTGAGTTTGTTAACCCTGAGATGGTGGAAACTCTGGGTTTTCTTTTTCAGAAAGAGAGGTTAATCAAACCTGAGAGAGAGGAGTAACTCCAGCTGTTTCAGAAAGAGAGGTCACTTAATCTCAGAGTCAGTTAATATGGTAACTGAGCCTGTGAACCTAACCAGAGGCCTGTACCATGAAGCAGGATCAACATGTCCTGGATTTAGGTCAGTGACCTGGCTTCACCTAACCTAACAACTGTGATCCTGCATAAGCCGTATCACGACGCTGGTTAACAACTAGTTCAGTCAACCATCAGGGTTTCCCAATCAGCGTTCACATAAAAGAGGCGGGGTTAGCACAGCACGACCAATCACAAACATCTACCAGAGCTGCATATTTTACATAAGAACAGCAAACTGTAATTCTACATAAATATGAAGAACACAGACACGGTTTACAGGCAAAACGCAATACAGTCACTGCTTCCTAAAACAGGAGGAAAGCTGGCAAAATAATAGCAGACGCTGTAAATGTGTAAATCATAACGCTTATTAATATCATTTCCCCATCAGTCAGACACTAGATCTGACCATAATTAAACTTCTTCTTTCCATAAACTGTCGTTGCTTTAGCTTATTATTTCAGTTGCAGCCCTGGCAGTGGGAAGCCATCGTAAGAGCAAATAAAATATATAAAAACATCATTCAAACTGATGCGCGCATTGGCAACACACGGCTCAAGATGTCAACAAATAGAACAAATTCATTCACTGAAAATCTATATCTTTCATAAACATTTGACATCAGATTGGAACATTTAAAACAACTCTGGCACACTTATTGCTAGTGTTGATTGGTTGAGCTAGGTTGCTGACCCCTGATCTACACAGAGTCAAAGACAAGAAGGGTTATCATCACTGAAGGAAAGAGTTTCTTTAGTGCAAAACAGAGAGATTATATTTCATGTGTGCTCATCTTTATAAAAGAGGACAGTCAGACCTCAGTGTGCAAACAACTGTTCCTGTTCAACGTGTTCTTTAAGTCTCTTCCTGTGAAGTTAAACAATCAGAGGAGCGCCCAACTTTGCTTTAGATGCATGACGTGTGTTCTGCTGAATTACATTTCAGAGACTCTTTCCTGGTTGCATATTGGTTAGTTGACTTTGTACATTCACATGGTATGTTTATACATACAGTATGCTGCACTATTCTATTAAACTATCCAACATTATGTAAAGAACATTGACTGTATTTCCATCTGAAGCAGAATTAAAATGAAATAAACACCATGAGATGAAACCATAACTGAAGTCACGTCTTCACTACATTTTAATGCTTCTGATTGCTTGTTTATAATTATTAAAGTTTTTTTTTAAATGTGTTGATTGTCTTGTGTTTATTGTATTCTTTTATATTCATGCTGTTTTAATGCAAAGCACTTTGGGTTTACTTGTAATGAAAGGTGCTATACAAATAAAATTGACGTTGTTATTGAAAGGTGCTACAGTAGATGCAAATTTCTGGATTGTGCCAAAAGTTACCTCCCTTGTTGATTTTGTTGTTACATAATGTCATAGATGGGTGTGAGTTTAACAAGAAGTAAAGGGAGTTTACTTACTGTAATTTCCAAAACATGTGACCGCAGAGCATCCTCCTCCCTCTCTGCAGATATATAAACTGCTCTCTGCCTCCTCGGCATCACAGACCAACATCACAGACCAACAACACAGGTAAGAACACTTTGAAACTGGAAATATTTTTAAAGAGCTGAATTTAAATTAAGAACTGTTTCTTAGATTGTGTCGATGTTTTTACTCAGAATCCAATAATTCTGGAACAAGAGAGAAAACTGAACATGTTTTTCTGATTTGTCATCTTTAAAAAATGACCATATCTGTGTTTTTTAGTGATTTAGCAAAGTGATAATGAATCCTTTTTTTTAAACTCATCTTTCAGTTTTTAGATGTATTTTATGAATATATTTCACATAACTAATAACTGAACATACTACCTTACATTCATATAATTCATTATTTTCTTTCTTCCAGACAGTGTCTGTAGTCACCACGTCACCAAGCTTCAGGAACTTGAGGTCCATTTCTCTGGACCTCTTTCTGGGTTGACCAGGACTTTAAAAACACAGGTCTGTATCACAGGTTGGATGGTTCTGAATCAGTCTGTCTTCATGTTTAATAGTGGCCTGGCTACGTCCTCCTACGATGAATGTTCATAGCTTTTGTCCCCTATAAGCCAAATTCCTCATTAATTAATTACTTTAAAACCTTTTGTAATAACGATCATAAAAACAGGATGATGATTCAAGCCCAGTGAATGTGGCGGTGTAACTGTTGCTGTAATTCTGTGTTTTAGGGAGTCATGTGGAGGATTTTCCTGATTTTCCAGACAGCCAGTCTGCTCTGCTGGAGCGCTGACGGACAAGTGACCTGCAGAGACAACAACGGTGTAGCAGTGGACTGGTGAGACAACACCCAACTAGATTCATTCTCTGTCTGTATTTGTTCATGTTTTACAAAGAGTTTAACCTGAGCCAGGCCGACAACAATGATAGCAATGATAACAGAGTTAAAAGTTGATTATATATATATATATATACATACAGTCAGGTCCATAAATATTGGGACATCGACACAATTCTAATCTTTTTGGCTCTATACACCACCACAATGGAGTTGAAATGAAACGAACAAGATGTGCTTTAACTGCAGACTTTCAGCTTTAATTTGAGGGTATTTACATCCAAATCAGGTGAACGGTGTAGGAATTACAACAGTTTGTATATGTGCCTCCCACTTTTTAAGGGACCAAAAGTAATGGGACAGATTAACAATCATAAATCAAACTTTCACTTTTTAATACTTGGTTGCAAATCCTTTGCATTCAATTCCAGCCTGAAGTCTGGAAGGCATAGACATCACCAGACGCTGGGTTTCATCCCTGGTGATGCTCTGCCAGGCCTCTACTGCAACTGTCTTCAGTTCCTGCTTGTTCTTGGGGCATTTTTCCCTTCAGTTTTGTCTTCAGCAAGTGAAATGCATGCTCAATCGGATTCAGGTCAGGTGATTGACTTGGCCATTGCGTAACATTCCACTTCTTTCCCTTAAAAAACTCTTTGGTTGCTTTCGCAGTATGCTTTGGGTCATTGTCCATCTGCACTGTGAAGCGCCGTCCAATGAGTTCTGAAGCATTTGGCTGAATATGAGCAGATAATATTGCCCGAAACACTTTAGAATTCATCCTGCTGCTTTTGTCAGCAGTCACATCATCAATAAATACAAGAGAAGCAGTTCCATTGGCAGCCATACATGCCCACGCCATGACACTACCACCACCATACTTCACTGATGAGGTGGTATGCTTTGGATCATGAGCAGTTCCTTTCCTTCTCCATACTCTTCTCTTCCCATCACTCTGGTACAAGTTGATCTTTGTCCGGGGGGGGGCACTATGGAGCACGTCGGTCACGGCCAAGTCACCGCAGAACTTAACAATTTCCGCCAGGGCTGACGTGTGCCAATTTTCTTGAGTTTTTGAGCATCCCAAACCCCTCAAAAATGAAATAACAGAAACACAATAACAATCTAGTATAATAGGTACCTCGCATGTTCTTTGCCAGGACCTAAGGAGGAAGAAGACAATTAAGAAATACCTTTATCATCAAACCTTGAACCCTTAGTCTCGAATCCACACAGCACAATCCCTGAGTACACATTAGCATGTTTGTTCTGCATCACCTGGGGCTTAAAACTCACAACCTTAGACCACAAAGACAAGGCATGATCTAGTTGAGCTAACTGCCAAGTTAAACACCATAGATAACTTTACACTTTACTATGACTGAGGCAACCACCAGGGTTGCTTGTAAAGGCAGATTTCCATCCACCATCAGGACTATAGGGCCATTCACATTGTACGCTCAAACGGCAGCGCTGCGCCATGAAATCTATTATTGTCAATGGCTTGTGCGCGCAAGAACTGGTCTGCCGCTGAGCTGAAGAGTGTAGAGTCTCAGGGAGACCAGGGACAGTCAGGTGGAGAGTCTCAGGGAGACCAGGGACAGTCAGGTGGAGAGTCTCAGGGAGACCAGGGACAGTCAGGTGGAGAGTCTCAGGGAGACCAGGGACAGACAGGTGGAGAGTCTCAGGGAGACCAGGGACAGTCAGGTGGAGAGTCTCAGGGAGACCAGGGACAGTCAGGTGGAGAGTCTCAGGTAGACCAGGGACAGTCAGGTGGAGAGTCTCAGGTAAGTGTGTTGAGCTCAGTTCATATTTTTGGAGGTGTGTGTCTGTCAGGGTGAGCAGATGATCTTCACCAGTGGCTCACTAATTTACATTATGATCAGCTAATTTAACAAGTGTACAAAAGTATTGTATTTCTTTTATTTGGAGACACTTTTAAAATAAGTCATTATGTTTTAAGGTATTTTTGTGGCTTGATTGTAAACAACTTCAAATAAATACATGGTTTTAAAGAAGAATATTTTGGTCAATTTAGTCATCTTTTTCATTGAATCAAGAGAAACACTGAAAAGGATAATGGTACAGTCTCCATGCTACACTAGTGGTAGTATTAAGGCTTTCCTCTGTGTACACATGTCCTCTACCAGTATAATTGTGGCTGTATTATTTGTGTCCCCTTCAAAAATTGCTCTTCAGAAATTTTTATTGTAGTTTATTGTCCCCCCCCCCCCTACTGTTAGATCAGATTTACGCCCATGCATCACCTGGGGCTTAAACTCACAACCTCAGAACACAAGGGCAAGCCATGATCTTGTTGAGCTAAATGCCGAGTCATTTGGGGATTTTTCGTGCATTGGAAAGATGAGAACAATGTTCCCACCAAATTGTATCAACATCAAAGGATCTCTATCCGAACCATGGCGTGCATCTGGGATCCTGCTGGCCACGCCGAGCCTAATCACTGCACAACTTTGACATTTTTGCCAGGTCTGACCCGTGTGCCATCTTTCAATAATGCCAAGTGCCCTAGAAAAGTGGCTGTGCAGCATAAAAATAATCCGTACAAAAACGTCTCACTTTCAGTGCCAGGGACCGTCTGGTCACGAGATTTAGGAATCAAGAGTTAAGATTTATGTTTTCTGCTCATGAGTCTCTGTCCTCTCTGCACATTGATGTTTCTCTTCTCTACTCATCATCAGTTACATCATGTACAAGGCACCCAGACTGAATAACATCAGAACTATATAACAAAACTAAAACAATAGTTATTTATATTTAGCCACAGCTTCATCAGTTCACACCAACTTTTCTTTAGATATTCAGATACAGACGCAGAGCGTACAGACTACATGCACATATAATAAGGGCTTAGTTTTATATGTTTACTGCTACTGAGTCTCTGTCCTTGCTGCTCATCATCAGGTACATCATCTACAAGGCACCCAAACTGAATAACTTCGGCACAACGGGTTTGGAATATCTTTACATTGATCCAGCTGGGAAGAAGACCTATAAAGATCACAACAATAAGCTCATCGACAATCCTAACGGTGTCCTGGCAAACACCCTGAAGCCCCTTTTTACCAAATCAATGGTGAGAATCATGTCTTAACTGCAGCTCTGTTTATATTTTGATAAAAATGAAACCATGTCTCAAACTGGTGGATAGATATTATGGTCTGTACTAATTATAAAGCACCAACTATCTTTCCTCAAATATCTCAATGTGCTCTTTTGAAACTGTTCAACACACAAGTGAGTAAATATGTAATTGAATAATGAATCTGCAGAGGTAGATTTGGCACCTTGCTGTTCTCTCTCTTTTGATTGGTCACATACATCCTAATAATTAAAACCAAGTACCTAACTAAAAAACTAAAAATCCCTATCCTTGCCAGTAGGGTTGGGTATCGTTGGGTTTTTTCCCCCTGATACTGGTGCTAAAGCAATACTTTTAAAACGGTGCCGGTGCCTGAACCAGTACTTTTTAATAAAGTAAAAAAAAAAAAGAAGAACAAAAAGAAGGGTACTAAACAACAGTTGGCGACATTGAAGAACTTGTTTATTGCTAAGGCCATATGGTAAAAATTAAAGATTTAATAATAATGTAATAACTATAACAATAACTTATTCACTCACCAGTAAAATGTTGTTGAACGACAAAAACAACCACCAGATGGGAAAAGGGTATTTTACAATAACTTTGAATGCACCACGAGGCTACCCGTTTTAAGTGAACGCACCGTCTGTGTTGTTTAATTCCGACAACGGCAGCTGCTTCAGAGCCGACTGTTACGTCCCGGTGTTGAATCCTCTACAGTAAAACACAGTCACACTTTACACCGTTTAGTGTTAGCTGTCAGCATTTAACCCTGTTTAATCCAGCTACTAGCTAGCGGTAGGCTAACGTTAGCTGCTGTCAGGTGTAGTGTAAAGTCAGGCACCGAAATAAGGCACTGAAATTTCCGTTCTTATTCGGTCTCGTTACTACCGTTAATTCAGCTTTACACAACGTGCATATGGTTTAGACTTGTCTACGAGCCGTCAGGGAGTTTAGGAAAATAAAAAGCTCCATTCAGAGTTATTGTTTCTCCATCATGCTGCAGCCTGCAGCAGCAGGATGTGTTAGGAGGAAGTGGCAGCTTGATGAGAAGTAACGGTGCTGCAAAGGGTCAAAATAGTAGCTGTTAGGCCCCACGCCAAGCCCAGTGAGGTGGAAAATAAAATAAATGGCGGCATGCGATTAAAAAAATGCACGCGTTACGCTCGGCCCTTAATCGCATCGCGATAACGCGCGTGCTGCCAGCCCCAATTATGTTTCTTCTCTTCATTCTGCATCATTTATAGACAGACAACTTTGGATTCATCACCTACAACGACCAACCTCCAGGATGTCATGCTGATAATACGTTTGGTCACAGTAAAGGTGAGTAGAGGAAGCATCACTCTCACAGGAAACATCTCTCTGAACCTCATCAGGTTTTCATCACAGAGGACAGAGGCTGATCAGTGTGATGTCATACTTCTTGTATGTAATGACATCACATCTGTTATCTTATCAATGATCTGTGACTCCTGTTTGTTCAACTCCTTCAGCTTCTGTCTTTGAATCATTTGAATGAGATCTGTGTTTATATCAGATCATAGTGACGCATTCAAGTGAACTAAATCAAACAAATCAGAGAAGCGACAGATGTCAGTCTATCATCTGTTGGTTTGAAAAATTAGGAAATCACATATTAAGACTTTAAACAATCATCAGCCAATAGTTCTCTGTTATCTGTTGATGTTTCAGGAGTTGTGATGATGGATAAAACTACAGGAGTCTGGCTCTTACACAGCACACCACAGTTCCCTTTCCTAAGAGATCAAAATAAGTTCTGGCCACCCAGCGGAGCAAAGAATGCTCAGACGTTTATCTGTGTAACATTCAAGTACGACCAGTTCAACAAGATAGGTAATGTTATCAGTTAAATATTCATATTTATGGTCTTAGTGGTTGATTTGAATATGATCTTAATGTTGTCTTGTTGTACTATTTGAAGGTGAACATCTGCTGGACATCAATGCTTTCACATTTGACGATCATATTCCAAACAACTTCCATGAAGAGCCTTCAGAAACTTAGGAGGACTGAAAATAACATCAGGGCCCCAAGAGATAATAAAGTCAAAATCCAGGACCTGACATCAGCAGGAGGAACATCAGCAGCAGGAACATTGTTTCGTAGCTTTGCTAAAAAACAGTATAAAGGTGAGATATCTGCATGATGGTTTGGATCACATTACCTAACTTAGGAAAGACAAAGTTACAAAGAAAAGAGAGATTTTTACTGTGGAAATCAAATGTTATGTGAACTGGTTGAGAGAAGCTTATCTTAATGATTGATTACAGCCTGGGACTGGTTAGAACTGGTTATGTTTAAATGTGTGTAGCTGCTGAAGATCACTGACTTCATGCTTCAATAGGGTTCTTATCAAAATGAAAAGAAATGTTGTCTAAACTATGACATTATGGGCTGTTAACAAAATACCAATGAACCCCTGCCTCAGATGTGAAGAAGATTACACAAACTCATTATTCTACGGTTTGTTTTTTCCCGATGCAGATGGAGACGAAGCTGAAGACGATGAATGTGACGATGGTAACTAAATGCAGTACCTATGAACACCTGCCTCACATGATTACACAAACTGACAATCCTACCGTTTGTTTATCAGAACCTAAAATTAAAAAAAAAGATTAAAACACAGACCCAGAGGAAAAATATTCAGTCCCTCCATGATTTTGCGGCCTTTTTTTGAGATTGTTGCGGCCCAAAATGCCTGATTTCGCGGGAGCTTTTGTAAAGAAATTGTGATAAAAGTTGCGATGTCTTTTGTATGTTTGTTGCAATTAAGTTGCAGTTCTTTAAAAATAAAAAGGAAACTTGTTTTGGGGAGAATAACATTACTCTGGGCTGAGATTTCCTAGTAACCAAAAAGGCTCAGGATGCTGCAAATGTTGGTATAATATGATAATGGCTGGTGGATTTAAGACAAATATTATAATGTATGTGAATGAATCAAATCTGAACATACGTGTCAGTAGCTTGTTGATCTTTACATTGTTAGTTCATTTCCTAACCTGGCCTGGGACACATTCATACGGTTTGATAAAGGACTTATTGGGCTTTAACGCATCGTTGCACTTACAATAACGAGCACAGCTGTCTTCAGTTTAGGTCATCGTGTCGTCTCATCTCCGGTTTTTCCTGCATCCACCGTGTGTGTTGTTTCTGTGTGTGTGTGTGTGTGCTGTTTCTGTGTGTGTGTGTGTGTGTGTGTGTGTGTGTGTGTGTGTGTGTGTGTGTGTGTGTGTGTGTGTTGTGTGTGTGTGTGTGTGTGTGTGTGTGTGTGTGTGTGTGTGTGTGTGCTGTTTCTGTGTGTGTGTGTGTGTGTGTGTGTGTGTGTGTGTGCTGTTTCTGTGTGTGTGTGTGTGTGTGCGTGCGTGCGTGCTGTTTGTGTGTGTGTGTGTGTGTGTGTGTGTGTGCTGTTTCTGTGTGTGTGTGTGTGTGTGTGTGTGTGTGTGTGTGTGTGTGTGCTGTTTCTGTGTGTGTGTGTGCTGTTTCTGTGTGTGTGTGTGTGTGTGTGTGTGTGTGTGTGTGTGTGTGTGTGTGTGTGTGTGTGTGTGTGTGTGCGTGTGTGTGTGTGTGTGTGTGTGTGTGTGTGTGTGTTTAGGATTGAAACAGCAGCAACTTCAGAGTGAAAAATCGTTCCAGCGTACATCGATGTTAAAATGTCTACAGGTCTTTGGCTGGACGTTTTGTTGGTAATGTGAGATGTTCGAGTCACACACACGTCTCGTCTTCATATCATAAACAAGGAAATGATCAACCCGTTCTCACTCCCGCTTGGTCATTTGGCTCTCAGAGTGCACGTGGGACTGCTGGGATTGGTTGAAGTCGCGGGAAACTTCAAAATTGCAAGTCGCACCAAATTTGCGGGCGATTGGTTGAATTTGCGTGAATTGGCGCGATCGCGACATCGCGAAATCCTGGAGGGACTGAACATTGTAACAAAATACCAATGAACACCTGCCTTAAATATAAAAGGTAACAAACTAATGCTTCTGTTTGTGTTTGTTTTTTTCAGAACCTCCTACAAAAAAAACCAAAAACAACAAAAGAACCCAAAGGAGAATACGGTAAAAAACTATTATTCTCAGTCACAAAAAGTCTTAGTTAAGTCTTATTACTTAAACTGAACACTAATGTGCAGAATGAGTAATAACCAATCAATGCAAAGATAAACTTTTGAGTCCAATAGGAACGTATGTATTGACTTGCTGAGTAAAGGATGTAGAAGGAGTATTTTGTGTAACATCAGTCAGCTTTGAACTGTCAGGATGTGATCAGTTTCTGTAACATGACTCGTGTGTTGTTGTTCTTGCAGTTGGAGATCTTTACCTCACTATTGCAGAGACATACAGGACTGATGTGAGCGTCCAGACCTGGTGCGGAAAAAATGAAGGTTGCTACAGCGGAGGACCTCAAGTGTTCAAAATTACATTGGTAAAAACGAAACTGGGTAACGGGCTGACCCAGTGGGGGCCTGGTAATGATCATTCCAAGTGGTGTGTAGCTAAAGTTAATAATAATCATTTGATCTGTATCGCTGATGTAAACAGAGCAGTCAGCCAATACAAAAGGCCGGGGGGCGGACTGTGCTTTGTAAATCAACAGGCAAGTGAACTATTTAAAGGTGTTATTGCTGAAAACTAAGGAGTGTCCTTAGTCCAAATCATAACGGGGCCTCTTCCCGTAAGCATCTCCGTGAATCTGACTCTGATGATGATTAATATTCAGATATATTAATGATCGGATAAACACGCCTCTCCTTGTCATGTACGTTGTTTTAAGTCCTGTTGTTTTCCGGTGTTTGGGTCTGTGTGCGCTTCGGTTTATCATTGTTTACATTACATTACATGTCATTTAGCTGACGCTTTTATCCAAAGCAACTTACAACTGCTACATATGTCAGAGGCAGCACGCCTCTGGAGCAACCAGGGGTTAAGTGCCTTGCTCAGGGACACATTGGTTGATGTGAGTGGGAATCAAACCCAGATCTCCCACACCAAAGGCATGTGTCATATCCACCGCGCCGTCACCATCCCATTTTCAAATTAAAATAAATGTCTGGTATTCTGGTGTATCTTCACCAATTGGCTGTCTAATGCTTTGTTATATGAATACTGTAATCCCCTCACTTCGTATCTGTGAGAACTAAATAACTTCTAAAAAATGATGATCGCTACCAATTGTTACTGTTAAGCTCGCCCTCAGTAGATGGAAAGTCCTCCGTAAAATAGCAGTTGTCATGGTGCGTCGTTTTGTCAGGTAACTTATAGGATGGGTAGGAGCGAGCGGCAGTTTTGTGTTCTCCGGGATAGAGTCCACTCATAAGATATCTTAAATAATTTTGATTAATACTCCTCTGGCTTCTGTTTTCCAGGAGCTGAGACACGTTACTGTCCTGCTGGCAGCAGACTCGTTAGATAACCTTCTGATTTACAGCTTCTCATTTACAACAGTTAGCCAGTGTAGCTATCATTATGTTTGTTATAACGTTACAGTTCATCTGCCCAACAATAATATAGTCACCTTATATTTCCCCATGTTGTAGCTGACGTGTCTTTAGCTGTAGGTTAATGTCGTATATTATCACCTAATCATAACCCTTTGTCCTAGTTTATGTAACGTTACATTTCTGTTGTTGAAACGTTAGCTATTTTAAAGGTGGATTTATGCTTCTGCATTAAACCGACCCGTAGGTACGTAGAGATACTACGCACACACACACACACACACACACACACACACACACACACACACACACACACATACCACACACACATATACACACACACACATACATACCACACACACCACACACACACACACATACACACATACCACACACACACACACACACATATACCACACACATACCACACACACACACACATACCACGCACACACACACACACACACACACACATACACCACACACACCACACACACATACACACACACACATACACCACACACACCACACACACACACACATACACCCACACACATATACCACGCACACACATACCACACACACACACACACACACATACCACACACACACACACATACCACACACACACACATACCACACACACACACACACATACCACACACACATACCACACACACATACCACACACACCACACATACACCCATACCATACATATACACACACACACACACACCCCACACACACACACACACCACACACACACACACACACACACACACACACACACACACACACACACACACACGTTGAGAGAGCTTGTGTGTATTCTGAGTTGTAACAGCAGAGGGGGACAGAGCGTCCACGTGAAGATGCTCTGAGGACGATGTCCCCCATTAGGCCGTAGGGCTTAGATTCAATTGGTAATAAAAAGAAATAATGGTAACTATTATCAAGCCAATAATGTTAATAATAAGAAACATAAACATAAGTGTGCCAACAGTGCATTGTGGGTATCCTGAAAGTAGTTTGCCAGACATGGTACACACATTACACTCTCGTTTCCTAACTGGTTAAATACAGACCCTTAGGCAGCGTCTCTCAGCGAGGCACCTGACCAAGCGTCCGTATTTTACCAGATGGGAGGGAGAACGGCTTGTGTTTTACGCTGTGAAGTTTTCGCTTTAATCATAATGTTGCTTGAATTGAATAACCAATATTACTTTCATAGTACACACTCTTAAAGTGTGTTTGCTGAATGATTACATCATCCTGAATAATTAACCAATCTTTCTTTAGTATATTACACTCTTAAAGTGTTACATTTATGAAGTATTTTATGGCTTTGTGATTCTTCTATATATATATTTTAAAAAGTGTAGAACATTGCTCCCATTCTCCATGCACCATGTACTGAGAGATGATACTATAGTCACCCTCGTCTCTGTTCATATGTATCTGAAGCAAACGGGCCATGTGGTCGGTTGTCTGACCCTTCACCTGTCTCCAGTAACAGCTGTTAAACATGAGTGATACCTTTATAACACAAAGTACATCATAACCACCATCACCACCAACCATAACGCAATCTGCAGACTCTTTTTCTACTTTTCGGCAGTGATCCAACAAGAAAATCTGCCGAATTTAGCTGACTGTATTTCTGCTTAATCTGCAGAAATTCTGCAGAAATTCTGCAGAAAATCTGCAGAAATTCTGCGTCTGCAGATTCCGTCTGGCCCTGATGATAACCAAGAGTGCAGCAAGTGTGATTGTCTTCTGCTTTAGAGACCTTTTTGCTTACTTTATGATGTATGAACATGTGTAATAGCAAGAGAGAGAGGCGGGGAGGCCTCGACTTGTACTCCATTATCCATTACACAATGACTCCACAATTCCCTTAAAAGAAGTTTGAATGAGCTAATTATAACAATCTTTGATAAAGCTGTAAAAGTGCTATTATGCTTTGCGAGGAATTGGTGAACAGTTGGCTGTGAACTAGGACTCGGTGCCTGTTGGGGAAACAGCTTTCGGTCTTAAAAGTCCAAAACCAACGGAGGCTTGGTTCTGGAAGAGTTCAACAGAGACCGGGTCTTACAAACGCTCAACGGACACCAACTCATAGTTTAGATTCTTCAAAACACAAATTCTGAGTGACTAAAAAAGTAAAAGTCACACTACCAAGCTGAGAGCCCTTTAACTGAATAAGTCTAGAAAGAAAGGCCTGTAAAAGACATCAGAAACCAGCTCTGACCCCCCTCCTGCTATGTTGGCTCATCAGTGGCTGTATTACTGTTGTTAAATAAAAATCATTTAAGAACCCAAGAAAAGCTCTGGTTTTGTCCACAATCCAAAGATAATCATTTTAACATGATTGAGTGATAAATATTGATTGAGTGATGAAGAAGAACAGGTCTGATCCTCCATGTTTCATTCAATGTCGTATGCACAGCAGGTGGCACTGCCACCCAACAGCACCAAGGCCGCCTTCGTAGAACCTTCTTCTACTTCTCTCCTTAGTAGAGCCAAACCAAACCAACGACAACGACAAAAGCTGACAATTTTGTCTGGAAAGACGGGGAGCTGGAGTTAGTCTGATGATGAACGGCACAGTCGACCGTGATAAGCCACAGCACAGCACCCACGGGAGCACTACCAATATTCTCTCTCTCTGTCTCTCTTTCTCTCTCTGTCTCTCTCTCTCTGTCTGTCTCTCTCTGTCTCTCTCTCTCTCTCTCTCTGTCTGTCTCTCTCTCTCGCAGAACATCAGCGTAGGGAGGTTGGTCGGGGGGGAGGATGGGTCAAACAATACAGGACTTTCACCAGGAGACCGGGAATGGCGTCCGGTGTGTGACAGTTCCTTTCCCAGTATCTTTTTTTCCTAACCTCAACCGTCCTGTTGTTGTGGCGTTTACGTTCCCCCGTTGTGGCGTTTACGTTCCCCCGTTGCGCGTCTCATTCCCCCCGTTGTGGCGTTTACGTTCCCCCCGTTGCGGCGTCTCATTCCCCCGTTGCGCGTCTCATTCCCCCCGTTGTGGCGTTTACGTTCCCCCCGTTGCGGCGTCTCATTCCCCCGTTGCGGCGTCTCATTCCCCCCGTTGCAGCGTCTCATTCCCCCGTTGCGGCGTCTCATTCCCCCGTTGCGGCGTCTCAGTTCCCCCGTTGCGGCGTCTCATTCCCCCGTTGTGGCGTTTACGTTCCCCTGTTGTGGCGTTTACGTTCCCCCGTTGTGGCGTCTCAGTTCCCCCGTTGCGGCGTCTCATTCCCCCGTTGTGGCGTTTACGTTCCCCGTTCGCGTCTCATTCCCCCGTTGCGGCGTTTACGTTCCCCCGTTGCGGCGTCTCATTCCCCCGTTGTGGCGTTTACGTTCCCCCGTTGCGGCGTCTCATTCCCCCGTTGTGGCGTCTCAGTTCCCTCGTTGTGGCGTCTCATTCCCCCGTTGTGGCGTCTCAGTTCCCCCGTTGCGGCGTCTCATTCCCCCGTTGCGGCGTCTCATTCCCCCCTTTGCGGCGTCTCATTCCCCCCGTTGTGGCGTTTACGTTCCCCCGTTGTGGCGTTCACGTTCCCCGTTGCGGCGTCTCATTCCCCCGTTGTGGCGTTTACGTTCCCCCATGGTGGCGTTTACGTTCCCCCGTTGCGGCGTCTCATTCCCCCCGTTGTGGCGTTTCACGTTCCCCCGTTGCGGCGTCTCATTCCCCCGTTGTGGCGTCTCATTCCCCCGTTGCGGCGTTTCACGTTCCCCCGTTGTGGCGTTTCACGTTCCCCCGTTGCGGCGTCTCATTCCCCCGTTGGGCGTCTCATTCCCCCGTTGCGGCGTCTCATTCCCCCGTTGTGGCGTTTCACGTTCCCCCGTTGCGGCGTCTCATTCCCCCGTTGTGGCGTTTCACGTTCCCCCGTTGCGGCGTCTCGTTCCCCCGTTGCGGCGTCTCATTCCCCCCGTTGCGGCGTTTACGTTCCCCCGTTGCGGCGTTTACATTCCTCCGTTGCGGCGTTTACGTTCCCCCGTTGCGGCGTTTACATTCCCCCGTTGCGGCGTCTCATTCCCCCGTTGCGGCGTCTCATTCCCCCGTTGCGGCGTTTACATTCCCCCGTTGTGGCGTTTACGTTCCCCCGTTGTGGCGTTTACGTTCCCCCGTTGCGGCGTCTCATTCCCCCGTTGTGGCGTTTACATTCCCCCGTTGCGGCGTTCACGTTCCCCGTTGCGGCGTCTCATTCCCCCGTTGTGGCGTTTACGTTCCCCCGTTGCGGCGTCTCAGTTCCCCCCGTTGCGGCGTCTCATTCCCCCGTTGTGGCGTTTACGTTCCCCCGTTGCGGCGTCTCATTCCCCCGTTGTGGCGTCTCATTCCCCCGTTGTGGCGTTTACGTTCCCCCGTTGCGGCGTCCCCCAGAGCAGTGTCATGGCAGTTCATGAAATGGTCACGTTCGAAAATCGTGACCTGTACACAAATCAATAAATCTAAATAATGTCACTATTTCACGAACTGGCGTGAGACCGGGTTGGAAATCAACTGGTTTTGAAATCTTATGGCGAAAAACATTACCCACAATCCTAAGCGTAACAGCGACATCTGATTGGTTTCCTGAACCCGGGAACTGAAGTCTCTGATAGTTTCTATACACAGTCTTGTTTCTTTGACGTTTTCTTCAGTTTTCAAAATGTATTTTGGTGCAGAATCAAATGGTTTCTGGTCCTGGTTCCTCTCGTAGCTGGTTGCCATGGTTCCAGGGTTAAAGCTCTTCATATCAGCATTTAATGAAACATCAACGGAGATACTGAACGGAGGAAATGACTTCTGGAACCAGAGCCGTTCAGAAAGTGGGCGGTCACTGTTTTTTGCGCTTTTTTCATCATTCTTGTTCCTTTTTTTTTTTACACTTTTGACACTTTTTTGGACACTTTTGTGGCATTGTTCTCGACATAAAGCCATCATAGAATTTAGCAAATCAAGAAAAACACTTTCCTGTCTTTTTGATTTGGCGCACAAGCCAACATTTATTGTGAACCTAAATTTACTAGACCGTTAGCATTAAAGGAGTTTATGAATGATAGTTGAATCTTTAAATAACATTGGTTCTAGTACAACAGGGACTTTTTTAAGCTTCCACCCTGCAAACGGATCATTACATGTCATTTAGCTGACGCTTTTATCCAAAGCAACTTACAACTGCTACATATGTCAGAGGCAGCACGCCTCTGGAGCAACCAGGGGTTAAGTGCCTTGCTCAGGGACACATTGGTTGATGTATCACAGTGGGAATCAAACCCAGGTCTCCCACACCAAAGGCATGTGTCATATCCACTGCTCCATCACTCATCTGTATGTTTTACATGTTTTATGCAACTTTAGCCGACAATAACGTCGAGTCTCACAGCTAATCTGAACTAGAGTTTAGATTCTCTGCCCGAGCCCGAACCGGGCCGAGCCCTTGGTCAAGCATTTGTGTTTTTTTAATCATTACTCAATTAGCCTAATTGAGTGGGGAGAAAGCTATGCCATAATCATGCGCAACATCTCAACCACTCGCATGCATCACACCGGGCCCGCTGGGCCGTATGGTGGAGCATCACACCGGGCCTGCTGGGTGGGCCGTATGGTGGAGCATCACACCGGGCCAGCTGGGCCGTATGGTGGAGCATCACACCGGGCCCGCTGGGCCGTATGGTGCAGCATCACACCGGGCCCGCTGGGCCGTATGGTGCAGCATCACACCGGGCCTGCTGGGTGGGCCGTATGGTGGAGCATCACACCGGGCCCGCTGGGCCGTATGGTGCAGCATCACACCGGGCCCACTGGGCCGTGTGGTGGAGCATCACACCAGGCCTGCTGGGTGGGCCGTATGGTGGAGCATCACACCGGGCCCGCTGGGCCGTGTGGTGCAGCATCACACCGGGCCTGCTGGGCCGTGTGGTGCAGCATCACACCGGGCCTGCTGGGCTGTATGGTGTCACTTAAGTGCAACATGGAGCTTGAAGATGTAAATTAGAATTAACGTTGATCAAGTCTGGAGGAAGGTCGGAGGTATGGAACCATTTTTAACAAGTCGTGGACAGTGACGATATATGTGTTGTCTTTGTCGACTGCATTAAGTGCAGCACGCTGCTCGCCATGGCAGCTAAAACACGGGGACGATGAACATGAACATGAAGCGGGCTCGCCATGGCAGAAAAGATGATATTCAGCCTTCAACGTCCTCTTCTGTTACTTCTCCAAGCATACCTCTTCTAAACAGATTTCTGTAGTTCAAACAACTCAGAATTGTAGTTGAGAAGGTTAGGTATAACGGCCCACGTATTAAAACATTGTCGGGTTTAAATCGGGCTCGTAATTCCAGTTAATGTGTCGGGCTGGGCCGGGCTCGGACACAACGTGCACGGGCTCGGGCAGGGTCTGGCTTGTTTTTTGGGCACGATATAAGCTTTAATCTGAACTCCTTAGCAAACGTCCATTAATACAACTAATACATCTATTTCCTGGTTCATTAGGCCTTTAGACAGCTGATAGGAGAGAGAACTTGGAGGGTTACATCTATGATGACAGAGTTTGAGCTTAAAATTAAAATGAGCTTCACCTTTACAAGCTGCAACATTTAAGTTATGAAAGCATTAATGCATCAGTAGTAGTATTTTATTTTGAAATGGATGTTTACTGTTGTTAAATTTAGTATTTTTTGTTTGTTGCAGTAACATTTACTTCAGATTTTTAATGCAAGACGTATAGTTGTATCAGAGTATTTGTACACTGTGTAAACTCTGAGACCTTGTATAACTGGTTAATAGGCTACATGGACTGTAGAAGGTTACAGTTTGTTACTGTACAGTACATGTTGACACATCTTCAGCCTGTAAAACACTGTCACAAGAACCACTTCTTCAGTACCAAGTTGATGCCAAAATTATGAAAATGTGACGGTACTCAGAAGCATATACAGCTACAAGTGTTCTAGTCTGAAGAAGATGAGGAGGAACTAATCTCTGAGCACACGCTGACTGAAATATTTCTCTATTAAAATAAGATTATGGAGAACGTGAACTGTCTTTCTACCTTTGTAGAAAGTATTGTAACATGCAAATGGAAGCAAGTTTTATCTTTCTACCTTTGCATGGAGGACTGTAGTGTACTTCACGTAAAAGATGCAAATGACAGCAAGTTAAAAGATGACAAGTGTTCTAGTCTGAAGAAGAAGAAGAGGAAGGCCTACCAGCACATACGGACAATAGCTCCTAATCTCAGAGCACACGCTGACTGTTTGAAACATTTGTCTAATGAAATAAGATTAAGGAGAACATGAACTGTGTCTTTCTTTCCACCTTTGCATGGAGGACTGTAGTGTACTCCACGTGCAAGATGCAAATGACAGCAAGTTAATATTTTCCCAAACTATCTGCTCCTCCCGTCTGGTCACCTTTGAATGGAGAACTGTTAATGCAAATGACAGCAAGTTAATATTTTCCCAAACTATCTGCTCCTCCCGTCTGGTCACCTTTGAATGGAGAACTGTTAATGCAAATGACAGCAAGTGTCTCTCTTTCCACCTTTGTAGAAAGTATTGTAAGATGCAAATGACGGCAGGTTAACTATCTACTCCTCCGTCTGGTCAGGTGACCTCACCCACGCCAGGCCTCTATGGCCCCCAGGTGGACCACCCCACAGTTTGAACACCAGTTACAGAATCTGGGTTTCTCTGAGTCCAAATCCACCTGAAGGCCAAGTTCAGTGTCAACAAGTTAACGAGTCTGATCTCTGCTGTCTTCCCTGTTTCTCAGTTAAAGTTTGGACCAAATGTCTCTCTACCTGTCTCTCTCTTCTTGAGTCCAAACAGTTTGTGAGAAAGCAGACCCAGCTGGGCCCTCTGACCTCCTCCTCCACCTGTCTCACTCATCATACTCTGGTCTGGGCCTTTAGAGAGACATTTAACATTTACAACTAAAACCAATCCCTCAAACAAACACACACACCAGAGGAGATTAAACACGGCTTTAAACAGGAAAGGGATTTGAAAAGTGAGGACCAAATAGAACTTCAAATGTCAAAACTGTGATCATAGTGGATCATTTTACATCCACCTGCTGCCTTGTAGTTTGAGACACACACAGTACAACATACACTACTACTGCTACTAATACTACTAGGACTACATACAGTTACTGTTCAGTAATATACTACAAGTACATCAGCCTTATTGTACTCTAATGATGCCTGGAGTAAAACCCATCACCCAATGGGAGTAACCAGTTAGGAAAGTTTTGCATACAGCTCTGCAGAAGTGCATCGCAACGTGTAACCTGCTGACAGTTTCATGCTCAGGTGTTCTTTTTGACCATGTATGGAGAGGTTTCACCTGCAGGTTTTTAGAAACCGCCCCCCAGATGGAGGATAAAAAGATGCTGAGGACTCTGAGGACGCGGCAGTCGTCTTTTAGAGACGTCTTGGACATCGTGTTGAAGACCGAGATCAACACAGTTCCTCTTTTTTACGGAGTTGTGTTCTGCTCTTTTGATTGCTTTTATTTCAGCCTCATAGACATTTTTCTTTTAATAATTTTCATTCTTTTTAATCGTTTGTAACCATTTAACCTTTTTAATTTAATAAACCGAGTAGACTGCTGCAGCTTTCTTCTGTTTTTGGACATCCTGCACCTTTGTATCTGAGGTTTCTCCTTCAACACTCAGGTACGGACCCTGTAAATGTCTAACCGTTCTATCAATTGTGAGAAAAGATCATCTTTCTCTGTCAAAAAAAACTCACTTTTTAAAACCTTGTGTAATAGCGATGATAAAAACAGGATGATGTGAACTTGAAGTGAATGTGGCGTGTAACTGTTGCTGTCATTGTGTGTTTTAGGGAGTCATGTGGAGGATTTTCCTGACGGTCAGTCTGCTCTGCTGGAGCGCTGACGGACAAGACGTGACCTGCAAAAACCACAACGGTGTAGCAGTGGACTGGTGAGACAACACTCACAAACTACAACGATTGACGATTTTCTCTGAACTTTTTATAGTCTAATATCACTGATTTGTAGATTTATGGAAAAATAGAAAAGACTAAATCCATAATGAATATAATCTTAATTGCAGCCGTAGTCTGTCGATTATTTTCACAGTTAATCAATTAGTCTAAAAATTATCAGAAAATAGTGAAAAACTACTTCCCCCACAATGCAAAGGGACGACTTCAGATGTCTTGTTTTGAGAAAATGAATTAAACATCGTGTTAGAGAAAGAAAATCTTCACATTACAGAAGCTGACAGGTCCAGTTTGGCCAACAGCTGCAGAGATGAATGGATTAGTCCTCAACTATTATATATTATGACCAACAGCTGCAGAGATGAATGGATTAGTCCTCAACTATTATATATTATGACCAACAGCTGCAGAGATGAATGGATTAGTCCTCAAATATTATATATTATGACCAACAGCTGCAGAGATGAATGGATTAGTCCTCAACTATTATATATTATGGCCAACACTCAGAGATGAATGGATTAGTCCTCAACTATTATATATTATGACCAACACTCAGAGATGAATGGATTAGTCCTCAAATATTATATATTATGACCAACACTCAGAGATGAATGGATTAGTCCTCAACTATTATATATTATGACCAACAGCTGCAGAGATGAATTTGTCGCTTTTTTTGTTGTGTTGGCTAAAAAAACGTAAATTTAAAGCCCTGCATACAAGGTACAGGTGTGTTAAAGCTGCAAAGAGTAATGGATTAGTTGTCTATGAAATTAATCTCCAACTATTTAGATAATCCATTAATCAGTTTGAGTCATTATTTATGATAAAACAGGTAAACTAGTGTGATGTCAGCTTGTTAAATGTGAATATGTTCTAGTGTCTTCTCTCCTCTGGGACAGGACACTGAATATCTTTGAGTTGTGGACTAAACGAGATATTTGAGGACGTCATCTTGGGCTTTGGGAAACACTGATCCACATTTTAGAGAAAGAACAACTCATCCATTCATCCAGAACATAATACACACATTAATTGACTCGTTAGTTGTCCTTTTCATTTATATAGTCTAAATTCACAGATTAAAAACTGGCCTCAAGAGGTTTTATAATCTTTACAATCTACGGATTATTAATGATAGACAGACAGTACTGCTGCACCAACACTACCTCATGTTACACAAGACAAGTTACAACACCACAGGAAAGCTGACTGTAGGAGCAACTTTTAGTTTTATATAATAAACTATTTTGAAACAATCCAACAACATTATAATTACCAGTAAAACTACAGATATCTTGGACAACTCTCAGAGGTAATGTCAAAGTGCTTTACACAGAACAAGCTATAAAACAAAGCTAAAATAATAATAGTTATTTATATTTAGCCACAGCTTCATCAGTTCACACTAACATTTCTTTAGATATTCAGATACAGACGCAGAGCGTACAGACGACATGCAGAGAAAAAAAGAGATTTTGAGAAAAAAAGAAAAAAGATTATTAAAAAGATTATTAAATAACATTTGAAAAACCTGTATAAACTGAACACCAAAAAACAATATCAACTCTGACACCACTGACAACATTTCTATAACCGTCACAGAGGACAAATGCAACTCTTTTCTCTAATTTTTTCAATCCAAAATAAACACCATTTACAACTTGACCACCTCCCCTGCTCCTTCAACCACCACACCTGCCTCCCCCCCTCCACCCTCTCAGTCACTCTCTCATTTCTATCTGCTGTCCCCTGGCCCTGGTATAAACAGCTGATCCCATCCCATCAGCTTTCATTAAGACCCGTCTACCATCCATCGCCCGCTCATCACTACAATCATCAATTCCTCTCTCAGTCCCGGATCAGTCCCCACAACACTCAAGCTTGCATCAGTCACCCCCATCCTTAAGAAACCTGGTCTAAACCCGGACACCAAGTCCAACTTCCGACCCATATCCAACCTCCCCTTCCTATTAAAAATCCTGGAACGTGTTGTCGCTGTCCAAATATAAACCCACCTATCCTCCAATAACCTGTTTGAACCATTTCAATCTGGATTCCGCTCACAACACAGCACTGAAACAGCCCTTCTCAAAGTCACCAATGACCTCTTCCTGTCATCTGACTCTGGCCACCTCACCATTCTTATCATGTTTGACCTCACTGCAGCCTTCGACACCATCAACCACTCCATCCTCCTCTCCCGACTGGAAACCTACTGCAACATCAGTGGCATCGCACTCTCCTGGCTCCATTCCTAACTCACCAACAGACAACGGTTCATATACATCAACAACTGCACCTCCTCCATTGCTCCTCTGTCACAAGGCGTCCCCCAAGGTTCGGTGCTTGGTCCTCTCCTTTTCATCCTGCCACTCGGAAATATCACAAGCAAACATGCTACTTCCACTGCTACGCCAACGATGTCCAGATCTACATCTCTACCAAATCCATCACCACAGCTACATCCTCCACCCTGACCAACTGCCTCACCGATATGTAAACCTGGATGCATACCAACTTCCTCCAAATCAACTACAATAAATCTGACTTAATGCTCATCGGCCCAAAATCCCTCACAAAGAACACCCATATCTTCGGTCTCACTGTCAACCACTCCACCCTGTCTCCATCCCCAGACATCCATAACCTGGGAGTCATCTTCGACAGAAACCTCACTTGTGAAAACCACATCAACCAAATAACCAGAACTGCTTTCTTTCACCTCAAAAACATTGCCCGTCTCCGCCCATCACTCACCTTCTCTGCTGCCGAAACGTTAATTCACACCTTCATCACTTCCAGAATTGACTACTGCAACAGCATCCTCTATGTTTCATCTGTTGAAGCCTTAAATAAACTCCAATACATCCCAAACTCTGCTGCCCGTCTCCTCACACACACCCGTTCCCGTGATCACATCACTCCCGTCCTTCAGAACCTCCATTGGCTCTCTGTTTCCCAGCACATCCAGTTTAAAGTCCTCCTCCTTGCCCACAAAGCCCTCCATAACCAGGCTCCTTCCTACCTCACAGACCTGCTCCACTTCCATCCCCCCCGTAACCTCCGCTCCTCTGACGCAAACCTCTCCCCACCACTCAGGACCACACACCATACCTGGTAAAGAGCTTACACCATTGCAGCCCCCTCCCTCTGGAACTCCCTACCCATACACATCCATAACTGTACTGACCTGGACACATTCAAAACACTAATCAAAACACACCTCTTCAGATTAGCTTTCCACATACAATAGTCTTACATTGCTTACCTGATAGTTACTGGTTTTATTGTTTGTAATTGCTTAATAAGCTTGTTTTATGTATTGGTTTCATTGCTTATCTGTTTACTGTAAAGTGTCTTTGAGTACCATGAAAAGTGCTTTATAAATAAAATACATTAGTATTATTATTATTAACATTGATTGAGTAAAAGGGCCAAAACTGGTCTACGTTGACTGTAGCGTCTCCTAATAGCCAATCTTCACCAAATTTGGTATGGAGCCTCAGAACGGCATCATTACTATGGCAGAGAAATTGCAATCGTAAATGTCCCATTTGCATGCATTGAGTTATTGGCCAAAACACATAAACGTTGATTATAGCGCCCCCTAGTGGCCAATCTTCGCCAAATTTCGTACAGAGCATCAGTTATTTTGCTGATAGCAATGGCCGAGATATGATAAAGTTTGTGTTTGGTAGCTAGCTAGAAAAATTAGTTTGGTCGTCAAATGCACATACTTTAACCTAGCAAAATTCTTTTGATAACTTTTGGTCACGTCCATCTGGAGATGCTACCTACCAGGTTTCATGCAGATTGGTCGCACGGCCTAGGACGAATTCGAAAAAGTTGGTTTTACACATTGTGTAATATTGCGAAATAACTTCTTAGCGAAAATGGGCGTGGCCTATATCATCAGATTCAGCTTGATTCAAGGAACATGTGGTTTTTCTAATGTACGATGTGTAATGTGGGAGTTAAAAGCAAAAACACATTATAGCGCCACCTAGTGGTCCACATGTGTAATTTTTGGTAGGTGAGGTCCATGACCCATTGTACATATACCCTGTAAATTTTAAGTTGCTCACAGTAGTGTAAGTGGTGAATCCAAACGTGGGTGCCTTAGGCCACGCCCACTTCGACCAATCAGTACCCCACTGTAGGGGTCGACTCAGGAGTGGCCTTAGATGGTATCCTCCAAATGTCGTAAATATCAGCTGAGCCGTTAATGGGATATAAAGTTTTAGTACTTGTATCCCCCTGCCAATTTTTGCAAAATGTGTGGGGACCTCCAGAGGGTCATGGCAAACAAGAATCTAAAGTTTCGTGTTGATAGCATTTATTTTGGCCAAGATATGGCAAAGTTGGTGTTTTCATAGTTAGCTACACAAATTTGTTCGGGCGTAATATGCACAAGTTTTATCCTATAAAAATTCTTTTGATAACTTTTTGTCAGGATGGTCTGGAGATGCTATGTCCCAAGTTTCGTGCAAATCGGTCTCACAGTCTAGGAGGAGTTTGGCGAAGTAGGTTTTCAATAAATCACAATTTTTCACGCATAAAAGTCTAGGTGGAAATGGGCGTGGCCTATATCAGGAGATTCAGCTGAATCCAGGGAACGCGTGGATATATGGCTTTTGAATGTGCAATGTACAGTTTGGGATTTATAGGTCCAAACGCGTTTTTTTTCTTCTGCTATAACGGAAGTGTGTCCATTTTTCTCTCCGCTGAGGGTGCAGAGTTTTGGACCAGTCCTGAAAATGGCACCCTGCCACCATGTAAGGTTTAGGCTGTAGCGTGCGTTTCATCAACGGAAGAAGAATAATCTTTGCGAAAACAAAAGCTACGCAGTTCTTACAGCCTCGGGCTTGGACCCCTAATAATCCTTATGAAAACAATAAGGTTTTCAGTTATAAACCCTATTGTTACAATCGGGCGGTAGCAAAGCTACGCGGTTCACGCAGCCCAGACTCGGGCTTGGACCCCTAAATAAATGGCTACTGTTTCACAGTACTGTGCAGGGTCCGAAATTAACACAGTTGCCAAAATGTGGGGGTGGGCTGACACACAAACGCACAAACACTTGCGCACACACCACATCTTCTGTTTACTGATAGCTAGTGTTCAACTCAGGTTAATTAATTAGCTAGTAAGGTGCGATTTTTGGCAGCCAGCCTTCCAAAAAAAAAAGCGCAGGAAAAGGAGTCTCATTTCATCTGTCCAGAAGGCTCTGACACACTTTCAGCACTCCGTGTCCGCAGACAGCTGTAGGCTTGCACGGGTTAATGTTTTGTGCATTGTTGGAAACATGCAGCCACTTTCCTGAAACCGCGCGCGGGAATAACACAAGTCCACAGCGGACCGCGGCGTATGTCCGAGCCTGTCTCCAGCGCCTCCACCTGCAGGTTGTCAGCTGTGTGTCTGCCTGCTATACTCTCGGACGGCCGATTTAACTCGCCGCTCCGCATCAATATAGTTTCATGTGTCACGTAGCTCTCCACAAGCAAAAAAGTAGAGGAGCTTAAAACACAACTTGCGATGTGATCTTGTGTGTGTGGGAAGGATAACTCTGGGAGCTGGAAGGGGTGTGTCGCGATACTGCCTTCTCACGCCGCAACACAGGTTTGTGGATCTGAGTGTCGCGCTTTTGTTGTTATATTGCATATCATTACAGCCCTAATATTCAGGGTGTAGAGAGAAGTCTGGTCACTCTAAACATGATTCAAGATTCAATATATTAGATTTATTGTTTACTGCTCATGAGTGTCTGTCCTCCAAGCATATTGATGTTTCTCTTCTCTGCTCATCATCAGGTACATCATCTACAAGGCACCCAAACTGAATAACATCAGAACTGAGGGTTTGGAATATCTTTACATTGATCCAGCTGGGAAGAAGACCTATAAAGATCACAATAAGCTCATCAACAATGACAAGGGTGTCCTGGCAAACACCCTGAAGCCCATTTTTACCAAATCAATGGTGAGAATCATGTTAAACTGCAGCTCTGTTTCTGCATGTTTCCATGACTCAAACTGATGTATAGATATTATGGTCTGTACTAATTATAAAGCATCAACTATCTTTCATCAAAAATATCTCAATGTGCTCTTTTGAAACTGTTCAACACACAACAGATGAGCAACTGAACAGCAGTTTAAAGCTCCCATATGATGCTCATTTTCAGGTTCATAACTGTATTTTCAGGTTGTACCAGAACAGGTTTACATGGTTTCATTTTCCAAAAACACCATATTGTTGTTGTACTGCACAGCTCTCTCTCACTGCTGCAGATCCTCTTTCAGCTGGTCTCTGTTTCAGCTACAGAGTGAGACCTCTTTTCTTCTTCTTCTTCTGTACTATCTTTGATTGGACTTGCACATGCTCAGTAGCTCAGATGTAGCTCATGTCAGCTAGCTAGCTCCATAGACAGTAAAAGAAAGGCTGTTTCTCCACCTTCAGTCAGTTACAAGGCAGGATTAGCTGGGAGACTTCTTCTAAATGAGGGCGCACATGGAAGTAGTTCTTTTGGAGATTATGGTGAACTGGTGTGTGTTGTAGCAGTGCTTTGCTATTGAGAACGAGGTAGCATGCTAGCGTTAGCATTAGCATGCTAATGCTACGAGCTAATGGTTGCGGTTAGCCAGCTCGTTTCGGCTGTAGCAGTGCTTTGCTATTGAGAATGAGGTAGCATGCTAGCGTTAGCGCTAATGGTTGCGGTTAGCCAGCTCGTTTCGGCTTGTGACGTCACAAGCCGTGCCGATTTTGAACAGCTCACCCGGAGACTGAAGGCAGGACACATTCAGAAACCGTATCTAACTCAGAACAGCATGGATGGATTTTTTACAAAGTTAGTATGCGTGTGGAAGCACCAGAGACACTAAAGAACACCCCAAATCCCAGAAAAGGTGATTTATTTTCATAATACGAGCACTTTAAAATAAAGAGGTTTACTAGATATGTTGTGTTGTTGTGTGATGAATGATGAATTTATTCATGTGAAAAATACCAACTGAGAATTTATCGACTGACAGAAAAAAGTTATCTCAACAGTATTTGTTTATCCCGAGAACATGTTCCATTACTCAGGTGTTTTCAGCAGCTGCCATATCTGAGGCCCCACCCTCAGATATGGCAGCATGGTGGCCCAATGGTTAGCACTGTGGCCTCAAGAAGGTTCTGGGCGTTACGGGCATTTCTGTGTGGAGTTTGTATGTTTCCCCCACCATCAACAATCAACAACCACCATGTGACAATAGTCACATACATGTAAAGTACCTTTACCTTTAGAAAATGAATCCAATCCAGTTGGTAATAAAAACCACAACCTTTTAAAAAATATATATATATAGGCTTGAAGAAAAATACCTCTTTGGATTGGTAATAATTAAAACATGTTTCTTCTCTTCATTCTGCATCATTTATAGACAGACAACTTTGGATTCATCACCTACAACGACCAACCTCCTCCAGATGAAAAGGGTGTAAAGCCTTCTGTTGCCTCTAAGTTTGGTCACAGTAAAGGTGAGTAGAGGAAGCATCACTCTCACAGGAAACATCTCTCTGAACCTCCATCAGGTTTTCATCACAGAGGACAGAGTCGCTGCTCTTTTATCTGTTAGTTTAAAATATTAAACACAGTCAGGAAATTACATATTAGGATTTTAAACAATTATCAGCCAATATTTATCTGTCTATCTGTTGATGTTTCAGGAGTTGTGATGATGGATAAAACTACAGGAGTCTGGCTCTTACACAGCGTACCACAGTTCCCTTTCAAAAGAGATAAAAATAACTTCTACCCTGACAGCGGAGCAGCAAAAGCTCAGACGTTTATCTGTGTAACATTCAAGTACAACCAGTTCAAAAAGATAGGTAATGTTATCAGTTAAATATTCATATTTATGGTCTTAGTGGTTGATTTGAATATGATCTTAATGTTGTCTTGTTGTACTATTTGAAGGTCAACACCTGCTGGACATCAGAGCTTTCCCGTTTGATCATCAAATTCCAGAAGGCTTCTATACAGAGCTCAAAGATGTTAGAAATAAAATGGTCCAAACAGGAAATAACATCAATATCCAGGACCTGACATCAGCAGGATTAACATCAGCAGCAGGAACATTGTTTCGTAGCTTTGCTAAAAAACAGTATAAAGGTGAGATATCTGCATGATGGTTTGGATCACATTACCTAACTTAGGAAAGACAAAGTTACAAAGAAAAGAGAGATTTTTACTGTGGAAATCAAATGTTATGTGAACTGGTTGAGAGAAGCTTATCTTAATGATTGAGTACAGCCTGGGACTGGTTAGAACTGGTTATGTTTAAATGTGTGTAGCTGCTGAAGATCACTGACTTCATGCTTCAATAGTCTTCAGAAAGGAAACCTCCCAAATGTTCCCATCAAAGTGTCAGAGACTCTGCGCCTCAAGTGAAACAGTGTTTTTAGGGGTCAAAGCCCGAGGCTGTGTGAACCGCTACACAGCAGGGAAGTGGAACCCTATTGTTTTCGCAAAGATTATTATTATTATGGGTCCAAGGGGGCATGGGAACCACGTTTGCATTCCGGTAAGACTTTTATTATTCTTCCTTCAATAAAAGTCATACTGCAGCCTACACCATACAAGTTATGCACGTGAAACTTTCACGGCTGGCACAGACTGTGACACGTAACTCAGACCAAAAAAAACCACCCACTTCCACCACTAGGTGGCGCTGTAGCAACAAAAAAAAAAGCTACTTTGCCGAACTCCTCCTAGACCGTGCGACCGATCTGCACGAAAAGTAGCATCTCCAGACGGACCTGACAAACAGTTATTAAAAGAATTTTTCTAGGAAATTTTTTTTGCATATTATGCACGAACAAATTTGTGTAGCTAACTATGAAAACACCAACTTTGCCATATCGCGACCAAAATAAATGCTATCAACGTGAAACTTTAGATTCTTGTTTGCCATGACCCCTCTGGAGGTCCCCACACATTTTATGAAAAATGGTCACTAGGGGGCACTACAAGTAGAAAACATTTAAATCTCATGAACAGCTCATCCAATTTTTATGAAATTTGGAGGGTCTAGGTCCACTCCTGAGGCCACCCCTACATATGTACAATGGGTCATGGACCTTACCTACCAAAAATTACACACGTGGACCACTAGGTGGCGCTATAATGACATAAAACATGTTTTTGCCTATAACTCACGCAATACTCATCACACATTAGAAAACATCCACGTGTTCCTTGAATCGAGCTGAATCTGATTATATAGGCCACGCCCATTTCTGCTAAGAAGTTTTTTCGCAATATGCAATACCAACTTTTTCAACTCATCCTAGGCCGTGCAACCAATCTGCACAAAACGTGGTAGGTAGCATCCCCAGATGGACCGGACCAAAACTTATCAAAAGAATTTTGCTAGGTTAAAGTATGGGCAATTCACGACCAAACACATTTTCCTAGCTAGCTACCATTAACTTTATCATATCTCGGCCAATTTAAATGCTATCAGCAACAAACTCGATATTATTGTTTAACATCCCACTACGATGCTCTGTACCAAATTTGGCGAAGATCGGCCATTAAGGGGCACTATAACAAACGTTTATGTTTTTTGGCAAATAACTCAATGCATTTCAATGGGAAATTTGCAACTGCAGTATCTCTGCCACAGTAAATGCTATCAATACGAAACCTGTGATGCTCGTTCGGCATGCTGCTCTGAGGCTCTGTACCAAATTTGGCAAAGATCGCCATTAGGGGGCTATTGTTAACGTAGACCAGTTTTGGCTCGCTCTCTGGGTCGTCAGGGGCAACTCGCGTTGGGGGCGACTGGTGCCGGGAAGCTTTGACCCCGTCATAACTGCTTGCAGTTCTAGTTTAAGTCTGTGGCTATGTCTGTAAATGTCAGAGATATTATGGACTGTAATACCAAAATACCAATGAACACCTGCCACAGATGTAGAGAACATTACACAAACTGACAATTTGGGTTTTTTCAGGACCTTCTGGAGTCGGAAAGTTAAGGCATCGAAGAGTCAAAGTCCTACCCAAAGCCAAACCCAAACCTGCTGGTAACTAATAAACATTAATGAAATGAATATGAATATGAAGGTAAATATGGTGCAAATTGTATGTTGAAATTTGCAACAACCTTTTTCGTTGTTTTCGCATTTTGCACTATATTTACCTCCATACCAATGAAAACCTGCCTCAGATGTGAAAAAGATGACACAAACTGACAATTCTACTGTTTGTTTTTCAGTACATAAAACAATAACGAAAGGACATAAAGCAGGGACCAAAGGTAACAAAATACCAATGAAGACCTGTTTCAGATGTGAAAACGATGACACAAACTGACAATTCTACTGTTTGTTTTTCAGGACCTTCTGCAGCTCGACTGGTGGCACTTAGGGACCCAAAAAGATTTGGTAACTATGTTGTTCTCATTCACTAAAAGTATTTTAAACTCATTATTTTCATATACAGTGCTGCTCATAAGTTTAAGAACCCATGCTAAAGTTGACTAAAAAGAGGAATCATCTTTTGGAAATTGATCTTAATGCCTTAATAAAAACAATGAGGAAAAATCCAATCTTTAAGGACACCAATTATCTTTGTGAATGAATAATGTATCATAAATAAATAAATGTTCTTCCTTAAAATACAGGGGGCATAAGTCAGTACACCCCTATGTGTGTGTTTAGTTTGATTGAGTGTGTTGTGCAGTGTCCTACAGTATTTTGTGTAACATCAGTCAGCTTTGAACTGTCAGGATGTGATCAGTTTCTGTAACATGACTCGTGTGTTGTTGTTCTTGCAGTTGGAGATCTTTACCTCACTATTGCAGAGACATACAGGACTGATGTAAGAGTTCAGACCTGGGGCTGCCAGCTTAACCGTGACAGTTCCTACTGCGTACAAAATCAACGTCAAGTGATCAATATTGAATCTGTAAAAACTGATCTGGGTAACGGGGAGTTTAAGTGGATGACTAAGAATGATCATTCCAAGTGGTGTGTAGCAGATACTAAGCATTCGGATTTGATCTGTATCGCTGATGTAAACAGAGCAATCACCCAATATGAAAGGCCGGGGGGCGGACTGTGCTTCGAACACAAAGAGGCAAGTGAACTATTTAAAGGTCTTATTGATGAAACTGAGACATGCCGACTTGGAACTATTACCTCTAAGCATCGCCGTGACACTGACTCTGATGCCGACTGTGACGTGGATGACCCTGATGCCATGGATATTGAAAATGATGACCCTAATACTATGGATATTGAGTGATAAATATTGATTGAGTGATGAAGAAGAACAGGTCTGATCGTCCATGTTTCAGAGCGTTTCTGTCGACATGTTACGGTCCGGTTAGTTTCAGCGGTCAGTTAACTGCTGACGGAGAGTTAGGGCATCACTGCTGTTGCTATGGTTATCTTCAGTTTTAAATACCTTGAGACCAGCCAATCACAGACCAGGGTTTCCTCTGACGACTGTAACATGAGCTGAAATGTCTGTCGGATTAAATAAATAAAGTGTGATAAACATTTTTGTGCCTCCTTTTCTTCAGGTTCTCTGCAGGGTTAATTATGTTAATTTTAAGATTTCGACATTTAAAAACCTTTTTAATATCACACAGACTGCTGTTTATTAACCTCACCATCACTTCACGATTTCAATTTTAATATGAAAATCAATCGAAATGAGCTTTAGATTTAGACTCGAAATCAGAAGTAGGATCTGTGAATCCCCAGAATTGTTTTCTCTCTCCATCCCCTACTTGTTCACATTAGAGGGTGACATGGGAATCAATTGTCGCTCCCATCCCATCCCTATGTTGTCTAAAGTTATCAGACCCCCCTGTTGCACATTTGGTTAATCACGGTCAGATCACTGAGGTTGCCTCGGAAATTTAGGCTACACTGTACATACATACATTACCTGTCTAGGTAACATGTACTACCTGCAGGTCTAGGTAACGTATTACCTGCAGGTCTAGGTAACATGTATTACCTGCAGGTCTAGGTAACGTATTACCTGCAGGTCTAGGTAACATGTATTACCTGCAGGTCTAGGTAACATGTATTACCTGCAGGTCTAGGTAACGTATTACCTGCAGGTCTAGGTAACATGTACTACCTGCAGGTCTAGGTAACATGTATTACCTGCAGGTCTAGGTAACATGTATTACCTGCAGGTCTAGGGTAACACGTATTACCTGCAGGTCTAGGTAACATGTATTACCTGCAGGTCTAGGTAACATGTATTACCTGCAGGTCTAGGTAACATGTATTACCTGCAGGTCTAGGTAACATGTATTACCTGCAGGTCTAGGTAACATGTATTACCTGCAGGTCTAGGTAACATGTATTACCTGCAGGTCTAGGTAACATGTATTACCTGCAGGTCTAGGGTAACATGTATTACCTGCAGGTCTAGGGTAACATGTATTACCTGCTGGTCTAGGTAACATGTATTACCTGCAGGTCTAGGGTAACATGTATTACCTGCAGGTCTAGGTAACATGTATTACCTGCAGGTCTAGGGTAACATGTATTACCTGCAGGTCTAGGTAACATGTATTACCTGCAGGTCTAGGTAACATGTATTACCTGCAGGTCTAGGTAACATGTATTACCTGCAGGTCTAGGTAACATGTATTACCTGCAGGTCTAGGTAACATGTATTACCTGCAGGTCTAGGTAACATGTATTACCTGCAGGTCTAGGTAACACGTATTACCTGCAGGGTCTAGGGTAACATGTATTACCTGCAGGTCTAGGGTAACATGTATTACCTGCAGGTCTAGGTAACATGCATTACCTGCAGGTCTAGGTAACATGTATTACCTGCAGGTCTAGGTAACATGTATTACCTGCAGGTCTAGGTAACATGTATTACCTGCAGGTCTAGGTAACATGTATTACCTGCAGGTCTAGGTAACATGTATTACCTGCAGGTCTAGGTAACATGTATTACCTGCAGGGTCTAGGTAACATGTATTACCTGCAGGTCTAGGTAACATGTATTACCTGCAGGTCTAGGTAACATGTATTACCTGCAGGTCTAGGTAACATGTATTACCTGCAGGTCTAGGTAACATGTATTACCTGCAGGTCTAGGTAACATGCATTACCTGCAGGTCTAGGTAACATGTATTACCTGCAGGTCTAGGTAACACGTATTACCTGCAGGTCTAGGTAACACGTGTTACCTGCAGGTCTAGGTAACACGTGTTACCTGCAGGTCTAGGTAACACGTATTACCTGCAGGTCTAGGTAACACGTATTACCTGCAGGTCTAGGTAACACGTATTACCTGCAGGTCTAGGCCATTTCATTACCTAATTCCTAATGGAGATCTTCTCACACTCAAAACACACATTTATCGATTTAGGGTAGGTTAGAAGAATCTCTGCCTTCCGCATACTAAGTAGCCTAGGAATTTGAACTACAAAAGAAAGAACTACAACACCACAGGATAATGAAAGAAAGTGTTAGCCAGCCGGGCTAATTTTCCACTGTAGTCCTTTAGCAGGATGTTTTGAGAGCAGAGCAACAGGAAACAGCAAGACATTCGTACAGGTTAAACTTTACAGACAGAAGTCAATAAGATGCCATAAAGAAGGAAACAGCAAGACACTAGCACAGTTACACATCAACCTGATCCACATTCAGTTAAGGACCTGTAAGGTTTCCCCTACATTGACCAGACTGTGTCGCCTCAGTTTCATAATGAACCGAAAAATATTTTTACACTTCTCATAATACCATTAGAGAGCTCTCATTGTGTTTTGTTCTGTTGCTTCATGCCACCCCGAAAAAACACCAAAGAAGAAGTGTTCAGCCCCGCTGTACGCGAACCATGCTCATACCACACACACACGCTCGCTCTCACACACACGCATGCACGCACCCTCCCTCGCACACACACACACACACACACACACACACACACATACATACAGAGACAGACACACACACACACAGTGTGGCTCAGGCCGCATTTTTCTGTCCGAAGCCGACCAGAGCCCAACAGACATTAAGATATTTATGTCCGAGCCCAACACAGTTCAAATCTAATTTTTTTCTCATACTAATGACACATGTACGTTTGTTTGTGCGGAAAGGGACATTCTAAAAAGCTTAACGTGGTAATTTACCTAAACAACGATCACCAAATTTCTCATGGCCATATCTTGTCATGAACATTTAAGCCTTTCAAAAAAACTAAACGAAAATCCAACGATTCTAAAAGAGCGTTTTCTTTTTCATTGGCGCCAATGGGGAGGAAAAAGCTAAATGTGGTTTAATGTACGTAAACAACGATCAATGATTACCAAATTCCTCTCTCATATTCCTCCTCATAAAAACTGAAAACTGTCAAAAAATCTAACCCAAAGTCCAATTATTATGGACGTTATCTGACATTAAGGGTTCCTTCACATTTTCAGCAGGGCAGCGGAGCGGCTGGGGGTTGACTCCCCATGGTTCTCATGGGCTTTATAAGTCCTAACGTGAAAAAGCTTAACGTGGTTTAATGTACGTAAACAACGATCAGTAATCACCACATTTCTCTCTCATATTGCTCCTCATAACCACTGAAAACTGTAAAAAAAAAAAAAAAAAAAACGTTGCTTAGGCACATTAAACCTGGGTTAAGCTTTTTCACGTTGAGCATTTTAGAATGTCCCGTGTGGAAAGCCCGCTTTTATTAAGCAACTGTAGGAAAACATTCGGAAATGTCAACAGATGAGCGCATCAGCGCACACGGGGCAACAAGTGCACATTAACAGAGGCTCCTTATGCCTCATTGCGCTGATGTAACTGAGCCCGAACCGAACTCGAACATCATTTCTAAATATCTGTCCAAGCCCGGCCCATCGGGTCCCGTCGGGTCCCGTTGGGTCCCGTCGGGTCCCGTTGGGCTCGGGTCGGGTATCCATCCTCTAACACGTATGCACGCACTAGAGTGTGTTGTGTATTCTGTGTAATATCAGGATGTAAACAGTTTCTGTAACATGACTCATGTGTTGTTATTGTTCTTGAAGTTGGAGATCTTTAAGTCGCTTTTGCAAAGAAAAACGATGTGATGTTAAAGTCCAGACCTGGGGCCGCCAGAAAGACCGTGATGGTCCCCACTACAAATAAAATCAACATCAAGTGTTCAATATTGAATATGTACAAACTGATCTGGGAGGGTGGAGGACTGAAACAATCTGTATCGCTGATGTAAACAGAGCAATTACCCAATACGAAAGGAGGGGGATGCACCGTACATCCTACAGACTGCTCCGTGCATCCTACAGACTGCTCCTTACATCCTACAGACTGCTCCTTACATCCTACAGACTGCTCCTTACATCCTACAGACTGCTCCGTACATCCTACAGACTGCTCCGTGCATCCTACAGACTGCTCCGTACATCCTACAGACTGCTCCATACATCCTACAGACTGCTCCGTGCATCCTACAGACTGCTCCGTGCATCCTACAGACTGCTCCATGCATCCTACAGACTGCTCCGTACATCCTACAGACTGCTCCGTACATCCTACAGACTGCTCCATACATCCTACAGACGGCTCCTTACATCCTACAGACTGCTCCATACATCCTACAGACGGCTCCTTACATCCTACAGACTGCTCCATACATCCTACAGACTGCTCCTTACATCCTACAGACTGCTCCGTACATCCTACAGACTGCTCCATACATCCTACAGACTGCTCCTTACATCCTACAGACTGCTCCGTGCATCCTACAGACTGCTCCTTACATCCTACAGACCGCTCCGTGCATCCTACAGACTGCTCCTTACATCCTACAGACTGCTCCTTACATCCTACAGACCGCTCCATACATCCTACAGACTGCACTGTAAACAATAACGTTTCTAAAAAATAGACCAAACATACCTTCAGATATTTTTCTTTCAAGGCCTGGTAGATTGTTGCGCAGGTTTTAGTAACGAATTGACGAATTGTTGATAATCCGACTCAGAAGTGGTATGAAAGGCTCGTGAAGCTTTCGTCTGTAAATATCAACAATAACAAAACTCAGTTATAGAATACAGTAATCATCAAATTCATTATTAGATGCTACAGAGTTACAGGTTAAAGATTTTCAAAGGTTGTAACGTTAACTTAAGCGGTTCTCATTACCGAAAAAACATAGTATAGCTGCAGATCGAAATAAAGTGCTGTAATATAGCTATCTTGCTTACCTGTTGCCAAAAAGCGCCGTGTGATCATCAGATGTTCCCCCACGGAGATGCAATCACGGTAGTTTGTGTTTTGCCGCATGATAATTGTACGGTGGCCAACAGGGGCAAGCGGCGTGCAAATTAAGAAAACAACTTAATTAATTTGACAACACATGTGCAGCATTCACCAAACGTGCTGCAAATACACACAACACAACTAAATGTCGGCCACCGTATAATTGGACTGATAAGTTTCACCAGTGTTTGATGTCAGATGATCTGATAGAGGTGTGAGAAAATTACGGTACAGTACAGGAACAGTTTCCAAATCGAGACACCAATCACAACCGTTGAGGCGGACTTTACATTCAACATGACGGCCACCGACGTGCAGCAGCCCGTCAACAAAGTTGTGAGAAAAAAAGAAAAAAAAAAAAAAACGTACACATGAACTTTTCTGTTTTACTCGTTTGTTTTTATGTATATTTCGGTATAGTTTTATATCTACTTAATAAGTAATGTATTACTAGTATTTGTAATGAAGTTAAATGATTTGACCTTGGTGCCAACCGAAAGTCCTTCTCCATGTCTTCTCCCACACACGCTGCTTTGCCTCTTTCACGGCAGAGGCTGCAGCCCTTCGGGCCCTTCGGTACCTTGCAACTGCCTCCGGAGTCGTCTGGGATAACATATCCCGGAAAGACTCCTTCTTCAGACGGACGGCTTCCCTGACCACCGGTGTCCACCACGGTGTTCGTGGGTTACCGCACCTTGAGGCACCTAAGACCCTAAGACCACAGCTCCTCACCGCAGCTTCAGCAATGGAAACTTTGAACATTGTCCACTCGGGTTCAATGCCCCCAGCCTCCACAGGGATGCACGAAAAGCTCCGCCGGAGGTGTGAGTTGAAAGTCTGTCGGACAGGGGCCTCCTCCAGACGTTCCCAATTTACCCGCACTACCCGTTTGGGCTTACCAGGTCTGTCCAGAGTCTTCCCCCACCCCCTGACCCAACTCACCACCAGATGGTGATCGGTTGACAGCTCCGCCCCTCTCTTCACCCGAGTGTCCAAAACATATGGCCTCAGATCAGATGAAATGATTATAAAATCGATCATTGACCTTTGGCCTAGGGTGCTCTGGTACCAAGTACACTTATGAGCATCCCTATGTTCGAACATGGTGTTCGTTATAGACAATCCATGACTAGCACAGAAGTCCAACAACCACTCTGGTTTAGATCAGGGAGGCCTATCCTCCCAATCACGCCTCTCCATGTGACACACACACCAAAGATGCATAAATCTGAAATCCTGTTGATTGGTGATGATTAAACACACAGATAGCCGTTTATTATCAAGGTAGATTTATTACAGTGTCACTATAGTTATTATTTCTGTATTAAGGCAACATGTACAGCTACAGACAGGGGCAGGCTCTGATTGGCCCTGAGAGGCCAGTGGGCGGGGCCTGAGAGGCCCTGGGGGCGGGGCCTGAGAGGCCTCACAGTTTGGCCTTGCCCATGCGGCTCATGAGTTTCTCCAGTTTGATGGCGAGCGTCATGTCTCCTTTGATCCTCAGCTTCCCCGACATGAAGGCCATCGTCGGCTTCAGCTGCCCTGAAACAGACCGTGCACACACAGCCGTTACCATGGAAACGACTCCGCCACACACACGCCGAGAGCAACTGTTGTTGCACCGTACACCCATACCAAAACCCCACCGTTAAAAACACACTGTACCCCATTTTATTAGAGTGTGTGTGTGTGTGTGTGTGTGTGTGTGTGTGTGTGTGTGTGTGTCTGTATCTGGGTCTGCGTGCATGACGTGCGTCTGTGCGTGCGTCTGTGTGTGTGTGTGCGCGCGCGCGTCTGTGTGTGTGTATTCTTGTTTAACTATATTTGTGGGGTCCAAACACCGGGAGTCCAGTATACTTGTGGGGTCCCCGACAGCTTTGTGGACCCAAAATGCTGGACCCCCCCCAAGGTTAAAGGGCTGTTTGAGGGTTAAGACTTGGTTTTAGGATTAGGGTTAGAATGAGGTTATGGTTAGGGTGAGGGTAAGGGTTAAGGTTAGGCATTTAGTTGTGATGGTTAAGGTTAGGGTAAGGGGCTAGGGAATGCATTATGTCAATGACGGGTCCCCACAAAGATAGTGAAACAAACATGCGTGTGTGTGTGTGTGTGGGTGTGTCTCTATCTGGGTCTGCGTGCATGACGTGTGTGTGTGTGTGTGTGTGTGTGTGTGTGTGTGTGTGTGTGTGGCTTACCTGCGAACATCTTGCTGAAGTCGTTTGAGTCCATTGTCATGACGACGTCTGCTTTGGTGGACGGCTGGCCCTGCCCCGCGCTGCCAGAGCCGCTCTTCAGGTCCAGAAACCAAACGCCCCCATGTTCTCCTAAAACACAGACACAGTGTGTGACAACATTATGGGATGGATCCCTACAGAGATAGACCTTTTAGTTAAAGAGGAAGATCCTTTTAGTTTAACATGAAACAGCCCCGATATCACCATCACCAAACTACACCAGACTCCATGTAAATAATCAGGACTTTTAGCATGTATAGAGCCAGCATATCTCCACATGTAAATGGGTGAATTAAGGTTTTATTTCAACCAAACCAGAGTGGTGATTGTTGGAACAGTGGAAAGATGAACCAAGACGGCTTTTGGTAGTTTTATTTAGTTTCTGTCCACTTAGAATGAAGTGTGTTTTACGATGATAAAAGTAGTGATTATTTACATGGAGTCTGGTGGGTTTGGAACATCAGTCAATTAGACACACAAACATGAGAAAACAGGGTCCAGGTAGAAGAAAATAATCTCCTTATATGGGCGTAACGTCCTTCCTGTCAGACTGTTACCTGATAGGTCGAATTGATAAACGCCCTGCGTGAACTTAACCACGTCTTCGTTGATGACTCCTCTGATGGCATCAAACGTGCTTTCTATTGGGCCACTGGAGGAAGGCGTGGCCGATGAGGATGGCGGTTTGAAGGCGGGGGTCACCCCTAGCAACGAGGAGACAGAAACAGGTGATTTCAGTAACTATAGGAACATAAAGAGGGTGTAGCAGGGCTCCGACTGCTCAGGTCCACACTATTTACTATTAAGCTAATGTTTCATATTAAGGTTGGTCTGGTCAGCAATCACACCAATACTACTCAATGGTTCAACCTTTTAGTTAGTACTTTTAGCTGCACAATTAATATGAAGTGTGTAGTATGTGTAGTATGTGTATTAGTATTCAGGTTCAGTTGCAGGTCTCTCTGCACCCGAACCAGCAGGTTCAGAGGAAGCTTCTGTCCTGCGGCTGTCACCCAAATGTCCATACTGTAATTACAGCTATACGTAGCCATATTCTACTGCTCTTCATACTACTCATCCTGCACATACACTTACTCTACTACCCTTATGTTACCACACTGCACATAGCTGTACATACTGGACATATCTGTGTATATCTTTCATACTGAATATCCATATTTATTCGGATTTTCTTATTATATATTCTGCTAATACACTGCATATATCTATATTATTATTACTATTAGTATAATGTCACTGCTACTACATTGCACATATCTGTACATGTTGTTCATACATTGTTCATGTTACATAGCCACATTTATTCTGCTCTTATAACACTGTAATATATGTCTTGTCCTGTCTATGCTCCACCTGTCTATACTAGTATATCACATTGCAGTTTTCTGCTTTTTTTTGCACTTCTGGTTGGACGCAAACTGCATTTCACTGTCTTTGTACTTGTACTCTGCACAATGACAATAAAGTTGAATCTAATCTAAAAGTATGTGTAGTATTATGTGTAGTATTTACCGTGCTGCTCCATCTTCTCCACCAGAGTCTCCGTGTAGTATGTGTAGCATGTGTATAGTATAGTGTGTAGTATGTGTATAGTATAGTGTAGTAGTATGTGTTAGGGCTGTAATCTCCCAGTCGACTAGTCCATTTATTGGTCGATACCTTCTGGCTCGACCAAAATTCTGATTGGTCGATTTTTTGCCGTGTTAATTTCATCAGGTGGAAAGCACTAATTGCTAACGGGGGTGTTTTCAGAGCACCCCTGTTTCACAGGTAACAGTCTGTCTTCAGAACACCCCCCCTTGTTCTCACTCTTTGGATCAGCCCAACCCACTGGAGACAGAATGAAGAAAGTACCAGAAGGCCTTGGTCTGCTGGTCTCTGAATGTGTCTGTAATCGTGAGCGTGTGATGTATAGTCCGTCCTCCTCTACAGGTCACAGACGTCAGCAGTGTGGCAGCATTTTACAAAAATAGATAGTTTGAAAGCAACAGTTAGCATATCACAGCTCGACTACAAACATGGCACATCACCTAGAAACGGTAAGCTAACCGGTCTGCGTTAGGGCGCCCCGTCCGTTTTGAGTAAGCTATATGAACTGGCTTATTCTAATGTTTCAGTGTAATAATCATTTTATAACTACGGTAGCATCTCCCAGGGTTAGCGGCGAAGCTGAGCTCCTACGTTCAGCAGCTCTGTGCAAGAACATGCAGAGCTGCTGACATGATATGATGTCTGTCAGTTATTATAACATATGACAAAAACAATGGTCTTATTGTATATTATTGTGTAGTATTATGTTGCATATTCCTCAACAGTTCTTGTGCTGGTATCACTAGTTGACATAGTACTATTTTCGGGAAATCATAGGCTGTGATATTGGGCAGGTGCACGTGATGCAACGCTGACAGACAGACAGAGAGACAGACAGACAGAGAGACAGAGAGAGAAAGAGAGAGAGACAGAGAGAGAGACAGAGAGAGAGAGAGAGAGAGAGAGAGAGAGAGACAGAAAGAGAGAGACAGACAGAGAGACAGAGAGAGAGAGAGAGAGACAGAGAGAGACAGAGAGAGAAAGAGAGAGAGAGAGACAGAGAGAGACAGAGAGAGAGACAGAGAGAGAGACAGAGACAGACAGACAGAGACAGACAGACAGACAGACTCGAGTGTCATTTCAGTGCAAAATAAGGCTACCAAGTACTGCGCAGCTAATAATCTAACCCCCCCCACAGTCGATCTTTAGTCGAAATTTCAGGACTTCAGTCGACCAAGATTTTCTTTGGTTGATTACTGTGTAGTATGTGTAGTATAATATTGTATAGTATAGTGTGTAGTAGTAGTAGTATTTACCATGCTGCTCCATCTTCTCCACCAGAGTCTCTGTGTAGTATGTGTATAGTGTGTAGTATGTGTATAGTGTGTAGTATGCATAGTAGTATGTGTATAGTGTCTATTATGTGTAGTAGTATGTGTAGTATTTACCATGCTGCTCCATCTTCTCCACCAGAGTCTCTGTGTAGTATGTGTATAGTGTGTAGTATGTGTATAGTGTGTAGTATGCATAGTAGTATGTGTATAGTGTTGTATAGTGTGTAGTATGTGTATAGTGTGTAGTATGCATAGTAGTATGTGTATAGTGTTGTATAGTGTGTAGTATGTGTATAGTGTGTAGTATGCATAGTAGTATGTGTATAGTATTGTATAGTGTGTAGTATGTGTAGTAGTATGTGTAGTAGTTACCGTGCTGCTCCATCTTCTCCACCAGAATCTCTGTGTAGTATGTGTATAGTATAGTATAGTGTGTAGTATGTGTATAGTGTGTATTATGTGTAGTAGTATGTGTAGTAGTTACCGTGCTGCTCAATCTTCTCCACCAGAGTCTCTGTGTAGTATGTGTATAGTATAGTGTTTAGTATGTGTATAGTGTGTATTATGTGTAGTAGTATGTGTAGTAGTTACCGTGCTGCTCCATCTTCTCCACCAGAGTCTCTGTGTAGTATGTGTATAGTATAGTGTTTAGTATGTGTATAGTGTGTATTATGTGTAGTAGTATGTGTAGTAGTTACCGTGCTGCTCCATCTTCTCCACCAGAGTCTCTGGAGCTTCATCCAGGAAGAAGTCCGGCAGCAGAGGGTGACCTGTCGACCAATCAGAGAACACCATGAGTACCACATGACACAACAGTGTGTGAATGCTAAAAGCTAAGCTACGGAGTTATAAAGCTAGGGCCGATTGGATGACATCACTGATTTCATATCAAAATTTCAGATACAATCATTTTAACAATAAAGTTAACGTTTACGTTAAGAACCGAGCCCCAAAACGTTAGTTTACTTCTCCATCCACGGTGAAAACACCGAGAGTAAAAGATCCATTTCTGGGTTCAATTCATCGATATCAGATCAGTTTTTACTGTACTCCAGTACACATGTTGAGGTACTTGTACTTTACTTGAGTCTTTTCTTTTCATGCCACTTTCTACTTCTACTCCGCTACATTCATGTTCCAGCTTTAGTTACTAGTTACTTTAGTTACTCCACTACATTCATCTGTTCCAGCTTTAGTTACTAGTTACTTTAGTTACTAGTTACTTTAGTTACTCCACTACATTCATCTGTTCCAGCTTTAGTTACTAGTTACTTTAGTTACTCCGCTACATTCATCTGTTCCAGCTTTAGTTACTAGTTACTTTAGTTACTCCGCTACATTCATCTGTTCCAGCTTTAGTTACTAGTTACTTTAGTTACTCCGCTCCATTCATCTGTTCCAGCTTTAGTTACTAGTTACTTTAGTTACTCCACTACATTCATCTGTTCAAGCTTTAGTTACTAGTTACTTTAGTTACTCCACTACATTCATCTGTTCCAGCTTTAGTTACTAGTTACTTTAGTTACTCCACTCCATTCATCTGTTCCAGCTTTAGTTACTAGTTACTTTAGTTACTCCACTACATTCATCTGTTCCAGCTTTAGTTACTAGTTACTTTAGTTACTAGTTACTTTAGTTACTCCGCTACATTCATCTGTTCCAGCTTTAGTTACTAGATACTTTAGTTACTGCTAGCTGAGTTAGCGTTAGTGTTAGCTGAGTTAGCGTTAGCTGAGTTAGCATTAGCTGAGTTAGCATTAGCGTTAGCATCACCTGGCTGGACGGCGTACTGCTCGAAGTCTCGGACCCCGGTCTCCTTCAGGATGTCCTCGTCCACCAGGAAGTGACCCGTGAAGTCTTTGGGCCGGGACAGGACGGCGTAGGCGGCGTCCGCCATGATGTCAGCTGTACGACACTGTTTCCCAACGCCCTTGCCACCCAACATCTCCATCGCTGCTGTCTGGATCGCTACGGAAACAACACACAGGTCAGAGCAGGGTCTAGCATCACACAGAGCCTGTTAGCATGCTAGTTTACTATGATAGTCTATGAGGAGTGCGTTAGCATGCTAGTTTACTATGAGAGTGTATGAGGAGTGTGTTAGCATGCTAGTTTACTATGAGAGTGTATGAGGAGTGTGTTAGCATGCTAGTTTACTATGAGAGTCTATGAGGAGTGTGTTAGCATGCTAGTTTACTATGAGAGTGTATGAGGAGTGTGTTAGCATGCTAGTTTACTATGAGAGTGTATGAGGAGTGCGTTAGCATGCTAGTTTACTATGAGAGTGTATCAGCAGTGTGTTAGCATGCTAGTTTACAATGAGAGTCTATGAGGAGTGTGTTAGCATGCTAGTTTACTATGAGAGTGTATGAGGAGTGTGTTAGCATGCTAGTTTACTATGAGAGTGTATGAGGAGTGTGTTATAATGCTAGTTTACTATGAGAGTCTATGAGGAGTGCGTTAGCATGCTAGTTTACAATGAGAGTCTATGAGGAGTGTGTTAGCATGCTAGTTTACTATGAGAGTGTATGAGCAGTGTGTTAGCATGCTAGTTTACTATGAGAGTGTATGAGCAGTGTGTTAGCATGCTAGTTTACTATGAGAGTGTATGAGGAGTGTGTTAGCATGCTAGTTTACTATGAGAGTGTATGAGGAGTGTGTTAGCATGCTAGTTTACTATGAGAGTCTATTAGCAGTGTGTTAGCATGCTAGCAGTTAGCCACTGACCGGTTTTGGGCCAGAGGGCGTTGACAGCGATTTGACCTCTGAACTCTTCGGCCATTCCCAGGACGCACATCGACATGCCGTACTTGGCCATCGTGTACGCTGGAAACAGAACAACAAACAAAGACACGTTATTCCTGCACAGGTGCATGCTGGGGCGCTGGTTCCTGTGGATTGCCATGGTTACCAGTGTGGTTCTTGAACCAGACGGGGTTGAGGTTGAGCGGGGGTGACAGGTTCAGGATGTGAGGACTGGCACTCTTCAGCAGGTGGGGGATGACCAGCTTCGACCTGAAACATTCACACGCTCGTTAGCACGCGCTCGTTAGCACGCGCTCGTTAGCACGCGCTCGTTAGACAGTTAACAGTTTATTGGTCTGTGTGTCTCTGCGTGAGTGTGTCTGCGTGTGTATGTGTGTGTGTGTCTCTGTGTGTCTCTGCGTGTGTGTCTCTGTGTCTCTGTGTGTGTGTGTGTCTCTGCGTGTGTGTCTCTGTGTCTGTGTCTCTGTGTGTGTGTGTCTCTGTGTCTGTGTGTGTGTGTGTGTGTGTGTGTGTCTCTGTGTCTGTGTGTGTGTGTGTCTCTGTGTCTGTGTGTGTGTGTGTGTGTGTGTGTGTGTCTCTGTGTCTCTGTGTCTGTGTGTGTGTGTGTGTCTCTGTGTCTGTGTGTGTGTGTGTGTCTCTCTGTGTGCATGTGTGTGTCTCTCTGTGTGCGTGTGTGCGTGTGTGTTTGTGTGTGTCTCTCTGTGTGCGTCTTACGTCAGATATGTCCCCCTCAGGTTGATTCCCAGCATCAGGTCGACCTTCTTCATCGGCGTCTCCAGAGTTCCCGTCAGGTTGATGGCGCTGGCGTTGTTCACCAGGATGTCAATTCCTGCCAATCAGAACCAAGCACTGTGATGATGTCACCAGCCGACACCACTGACCCAAACACCGAAACCCCTCAGTTTCGTTACACTACAAACTGGAAATCCAGATTTTGCAAAAATGTCAATTAAAAAGAATACATTTTTAAGCTTTCAACGTTCTTTTTTTCACTAAAATGAATTGGAAAACAGTGAAATCTGTGAACGTTTCCTCGTTATTCTCCCCTTTACATCTTTCATTTATCCTAACTTGTGTGTGATCTGTGACTCTGTGAAGCTGTAATAATTAGTAATACCTCCAAACGTGTCGACAGCTTTCTGGACAGCTTCTCCAATCTGCGTCTCATCTCGGATGTCCACGATGCACGGCAGAGCCTTCCCGCCTGCTGCCTCCACTAAAACACACAAAACACATTATTAATCTCACTAAAACACACAAAACACTTCATTAATCTCACTAAAACACACAAAACACTGATAATTAACCAAGATAAAGACCCTTCTGAAGGTTAAGATCTGCCCTAAGCAGCCTACCATACGTCAACTAACCTTCTAGATGCATTACATTAAACTGAGTGTACTAATTCATACTAGAGTACATGACATTACACTTCCTTCCTCTTCTTAGCTACTTAAGACATAAAAAATACCAAAACCTGACATGAAGAGACTGTAGAATGAAATCTGAAGTAATGAACATGAATGGCACCAAAAAAGCAACAAAGAAGGCGACAAAAAGGTGACGACAAGGCGACAAAAAGGCTCTGAAACAGGCGCCAAATAGGCGTCAAAAAGGCTCTGAAACAGGCGCCAAACAGGCGTCAAAAAGGCTCTGAAACAGGCGCCAAAAAGGCTCTGAAATCAGCACCAAAAAGGCTCTGAAAAGGCCTGAAGCAGGCACCAAAAAGGCTCTGAAACAGGCGCCAAAAAGGCGTCAAAAAGGCTCTATAAAAAGGCGCCAAAAAGGCTCATAAAAAGGCGCCAAAAAGGCTCTGAAACAGGCGCCAAACAGGCGTGCCAAAAAGGCTCTGAAACAGGCGCCAAAAAGGCTCTGAAACAGGCACCAAGACTGAAACAGTGAGGTCTGGAAAAAGGCTCAAAACAGGCTCAGAGACACAAAACAGGCGCGAGGCTCTGAAAAAGGCGCCAAAGGCTTTGAAGGGCTCTGGAAGGACAGGCAAGCGCAAGAGAGGCAGGCACTGAAATAGGCAGCGGCCAAGGGGCTCTCTGCAGGCGTCCGAAAGGAAGGACTCTGAAAGAAAGCGCCAAAGGAGCTCTGAACAGGCGAGCAGGCGCGAGTAAAGGCTCTGAAAGAGGCGCCAAAAGGCTCTGAAACAGGCGCCAAAAAAGGTCTGAAACAGGCGCTCAAAAGGCTCTGAAACAGGCGCCAAAAGGCTCTGAAACAGGCGCCAAAAGGGCTCTGAAAGGCAGCCAAGGTCAAAAGGCGCTAAAAAGGCCCTGAAACAGGCGCCAAAAGGCTCTGAAACAGGCGCAAAAAAGGCTCTGAAACAGGTGCCAAAAAGGCGCCAAAAAGGCTCTGAAACAGGTGCCAAAAAGGCGTCAAAAAGGCTCTGAAACAGGCGCCAAAAAGGCTCTGAAGCAGGCGCCAAAAAGGCTCTGAAACAGGCGCCAAAAAGGCTCTGAAAAAGGCGCCAAAAAGGCTCTGAAAAAGGCGCCAAAAAGGCGTCAAAAAGGCGCCAAAAAGGCTCTGAAGCAGGCGCCAAAAAGGCGTCAAAAAGGCTCTGAAGCAGGCGCCAAAAAGGCTCTGAAAAAGGTGCCAAAAAGGCTCTGAAAAAGGCGCCAAAAAGGCTCTGAAAAAGGCGCCAAAAAGGCTCTGAAACAGGTGCCAAAAAGGCTCTGAAACAGGCGCCAAAAGGCTCTGAAAAAGGCGCCAAAAAGGCTCTGAAAAAGGCGCCAAAAAGGCTCTGAAAAAGGCGACGAAAACGTCTAAAAACATGGCTACTAATCTCACTAAATACTTAATATCTGTACATGTCGTTCATACATTGTTCATATTCCATATTTATTCTGCTCTTATAAGGTAACTGCTAATACACTGCTCACATTGATATTTAATTGATATTACTCTAAACCACCTTCTGTTAACCAACTGTACGCTACGGTCTACACTGCTCTATATTTCTGGTCCTGTCTATACTTGTATATCACATTGCACTTTTCTGCTCTTTTTGCACTTCTGGTTGGACGGAAACTGCATTTCGTTGTCTTTGTACTCTGCACAATGACAATAAATACTTAGATAATGTCCCAATTCTCCAACAATCAAAGATTTCATTTCATTTCTAAACTTTATGTTTCAGCAGCATTAACAGCCACTAGATGGCAGCAGAGTACTCTGTGTATTTGTAGTTTATACTCTTCAGATGTGTTTGTGTGTTCGAGAGGACAGAATATGAAATATAAGACGTCAACAGATTTTATTGTACTACTGAAAAACACGTTTTCACTTTTCAGCCTTCAGTCTTTTTAAATGTGGAAACTAATTATTAGAGCAGATCATCAGAACCAACTTGTGACATTTCTCTAGAGTCACTACTCACTCCGAAACCACAGACAGACAGACAGACAGACAGACACAGAGACACACACACACACAGAGACACACACACACACAGAGACACACACAAACACACACACACACAGAGACAGAGACAGACAAACACACACACAGAGACAGACAAACACACACACATACAAACAAACAAACACACACAGACAAAAACACACACATACAGAGACAGACAAACAAACAAACACACACACACAGAGACAAACACACACACACACACACACACAGAGACAAAAACACACACACAGAGACAAAAACACACACACACAGAGACAGACAGACACACACAGAGACACACAAACACAGAGACAAACACACACACACACACAGAGACAGACAGACAAACACACACAGAGACAGACAGACACACACAGAGACACACAAACACAGAGACACACAAACACACACACACACACAAACACACACAGACACACACACACAGAGACACACACACACAGAGACACACACACACACACACACACAGAGACACACACACACACACACACACACACACACACACACACACAGAGACACACACACACACACACAGAGACACACACACACACACACAGAGACACACACACACACAGAGACACACACACACACAGAGACACACACACACACACACACACACACACACACACACACACACACAGAGACAGACAGACACACACAGAGACAGACAGACACACACAGAGACACACAAACACAGAGACACACACACACACACACACACACACACACGCTGATCCGTCTGTCTGCCTGTCTGTCTGCGTGTGTTAGCAGTTAGCCTGTTATCTTACCCTCCTGTGCTGCAGTGTAGATGGTTCCCGGTAGTTTTGGGTGGGGCTCGGCGGTCTTGGCGGCAATGACGATGTTGGCTCCGTCTCTGGCAGCTTTCAGAGCGATGGCTTTACCGATCCCTCGGCTCGCTCCGGTGATGAACAGCGTGCAGCCCGCTAACTTCCTGCAACACAGCAGGGAAGATCAAAGAGTTAGCTGGCATGCTAACATGCTAGGATGCTAACTCACATACAGATGGTCCAGTGAAACGGAAAAACATTTTATTATTACAGCCAATGAAAATCCTCCTTTATCTTTCACGGAGACTAACGGACATTGGTACTCATGTGTAACATGCTGACAGCCTGTTGGGGGAGGCACCCTGATCTCAATTCCCAAGCGTCGTACGTTAACGAACTCCTTCTAGAGATTTATTCCGATCAACTTCAGTTTTTTCTGTGTAATCTAAAGACCTTAACGATGAAAGCAGCGAGAAAGGCAACGGAAAGTTCAAGGGAGGCGCCCAGAGGGCGTCCTTACCAGACGCCCAAACCACCTCAACTGGCTCTACTCCAAGCTCCTCACGGATGACTGACTTTCTCACCTTATCTTTAAAGCCCTGACCCCCCAACCAGACGGCCCTGGCCCCCCAACCAGACGGCCGTTACCCCCCGACCAGACGGCCCGTTACTCCCCGACCAGACGGCCCTGACCCCCCAACCAGACGGCCGTTACTCCCGACCAGACGGCCCTGACTCCCCAACCAGACGGCCCTGGCTCCCCCAACCAGACGGTCCGTTACTCTCGACCAGATGGCCCTGACCCCCAACCAGACGGCCCTGACCCCCCCGACCAGACGGCCCTGACCCCCCCGACCAGACGGCCGTTACCCCCCGACCAGACGGCCCTGACCCCCCAACCAGACGGCCGTTACCCCCCCGACCAGACGGCCCTGACCCCCCAACCAGACGGCCCTGGCCCCCTCAACCAGACGGCCCTGACTCCCCCAACCAGATGGCCCTGACTCCCAACCAGACGGCCGAGCTAC
>NC_135870.1:389480-409480 GCF_031162955.1 Sander vitreus | reverse complement strand
TGCTGCAGCGTTTTGGTTAAAGGACCCGTGTGTCTGTTGTAAATAAAGTTTTCCATTCTGTGTCTCTGTTTTAAATAAAGTTTTCCTCCCCCAGGGCTGGCGATGGCGGTCCCCGGCTCCCTGATGCCCCCGCCCCGCGTGGCGCTGCAGGTGGCGCCCCCCGCTGGCCACTCGGTGCTGCTGGTGTCCAACCTGAACCCAGAGGTCAGAGGTCACACAGCATCCAGCCAATCACAGCGCAGCTCTACTCTCAGATAACTTTATTAACACTGTTTGTCTCTGCAGAGCGTCACGCCTCTCTGCCTCTTCATCCTGTTCGGTGAGTCATCGTTCAATATTAATATACACACACACACACACACACACAGAGTTTAGCCCTCTGCTGGAGCGCCTGTCTCTTTAAGACCACAGTCTGCTCTGATTGGTCAGTCGTTAGTTACTGTCTGCGTACAGTCGGTGTCAGCAGGACTTTTAACCGGGGCCTCTCCCATCAGTCTCTCCAAATCACGGATTCCAACTTATTATAAGGATGTGAACCAAGAACTAATCTGTGTATATCTGTGTGTTTTTAGGAGTTTACGGGGACGTTAATCTGTGTATATCTGTGTGTTTTTAGGAGTTTACGGGGACGTTAATCTGTGTATATCTGTGTGTTTTTAGGGGTTTACGGGGACATTAATCTGTGTATGTCTGTGTGTGTTTTTAGGAGTTTACGGGGACATTAATCTGTGTATATCTGTGTGTTTTTAGGAGTTTACGGGGACGTTAATGTGTGTATATCTGTGTGTTTTTAGGAGTTTACGGGGACATTAATCTGTGTGTTTTTAGGGGTTTACGGGGACATTAATCTGTGTATATCTGTGTGTTTTTAGGAGTTTACGGGGACATTAATCTGTGTATATCTGTGTGTTTTTAGGAGTTTACGGGGACATTAATCTGTGTGTTTTTAGGAGTTTACGGGGACGTTAATCTGTGTATATCTGTGTGTTTTTAGGAGTTTACGGGACATTAATCTGTATATCTGTGTGTTTTTAGGAGTTTACGGGGACGTTAATGTGTGTATATCTGTGTGTTTTTAGGAGTTTACGGGACATTAATCTGTGTGTTTTTAGGAGTTTACGGGGACATTAATCTGTGTGTTTTTAGGAGTTTACGGGACATTAATCTGTGTATATCTGTGTGTTTTTAGGAGTTTACGGGGACATTAATCTGTGTATATCTGTGTGTTTTTAGGAGTTTACGGGGACGTTAATCTGTGTATATCTGTGTGTTTTTAGGAGTTTACGGGACAATCTGTATATCTGTGTGTTTTTAGGAGTTTACGGGGACGTTAATCTGTGTGTTTTTAGGAGTTTACGGGGACGTTAATCTGTGTGTTTTTAGGAGTTTACGGGGACGTTAATCTGTGTGTTTTTAGGGGTTTACGGGGACGTTAATCTGTGTATATCTGTGTGTTTTTAGGAGTTTACGGGGACATTAATCTGTGTGTTTTTACGAGTTTACGGGGACGTTAATCTGTGTATATCTGTGTGTTTTTAGGAGTTTACGGGGACGTTCAGCGAGTGAAGATCCTCTTCAACAAGAAGGAAAACGCTCTGGTTCAGATGACCGACGCCACGCAGGCTCAACTCGGTCTGACCTACAAATTATATTATCAGTTACATAAATATAACACACACGCGCACACACACAGACACACACACACAGAGACAGACACACAGAGACACACACACAGACACACACAGACACACACACACACACACAGAGACACATACACAGAGACACATACACACAGACACACACACACAGAGACACAGACACACACAGACACACACACACACACACGCACACACACAGACGCACAGACACAGACACACACACACACACACACACACAGAGACACACACACACACACAGAGACACACACACACAATTACAAAAATATATAACGTATTTTTAGTGGTTTAATGGTTAATTTTTTATATTTTTTAAGAACCTTTTTTAAGTTAATTTCTTATATATTTTTTCATTGTTTAAGTTTTATTTTATTTTTTTCTTTAATTTGTTTTTTAAACATTTAAAAATAATTTATTAAATGTTTTTTTTTAGCAAAAACAACTTTTTAAATTTCTTTCATTTCTTTTATTTGTATTTCGTTAGTTTCTTTAATTTATTCGTTTTTAATGTTTAATGTTATATTTTAATTTTAATATTTTTTCCATCTTGTCAAAGTGAAGTTTATTTTGATTGGTTAATTTGTTTATTTTTTAATAATATTTATATATTTATTGTATTAATCAGCTGTTTTTTGAGCGTTTGTAAGAAAGTTTTTTAATTCAGAATTATTTCTCCTCCAGCGATGAGTCACCTGAACGGGCAGCGTCTCCATGGCAACGTGATTCGGGTGATGCTGTCCAAGCACCCGGCGGTGCAGCTGCCCCGCGGGGGGGCGGGGCCAGAGGAGCTGGCGCTGACCCGGGACTTCTCGGGCTCCGCCCTCCATCGCTTCAAGAAGCCCGGCTCCAAGAACTTCAACAACATCTTCCCCCCCTCGGCCACGCTGCACCTCTCCAACATCCCGTAACCTCTGACCTTTGACCTCTAATACTCTCCTGTTTTACCCACGCTGCACCTCTCCAACATCCCGTAACCTCTGACCTTTGACCTCTAATACTCTCCTGTTTTACCCACGCTGCACCTCTCCAACATCCCAGTAACCTCTGACCTTTGACCTCTAATACTCTCCTGTTTTACCCACGCTGCACCTCTCCAACATCCCGTAACCTCTGACCTTTGACCTCTAATACTCTCCTGTTTTACCCACGCTGCACCTCTCCAACATCCCGTAACCTCTGACCTTGACCTCTAATACTCTCCTGTTTTACCCACGCTGCACCTCTCCAACATCCCCGTAACCTCTGACCTTTGACCTCTAATACTCTCCTGTTTTACCCACGCTGCACCTCTCCAACATCCCGTAACCTCTGACCTTTGACCTCTAATACTCTCCTGTTTTACCCACGCTGCACCTCTCCAACATCCCGTAACCTCTGACCTTTGACCTCTAATACTCTCCTGTTTTACCCACGCTGCACCTCTCCAACATCCCGTAACCTCTGACCTTTGACCTCTAATACTCCTGTTTTACCCACGCTGCACCTCTCCAACATCCCGTAACCTCTGACCTTTGACCTCTAATACTCTCCTGTTTTACCCACGCTGCACCTCTCCAACATCCCGTAACCTCTGACCTTTGACCTCTAATACTTCCTGTTTTACCCACGCTGCACCTCTCCAACATCCCGTAACCTCTGACCTTTGACCTCTAATACTCTCCTGTTTTACCCACGCTGCACCTCTCCAACATCCCGTAACCTCTGACCTTTGACCTCTAATACTCTCCTGTTTTACCCACGCTGCACCTCTCCAACATCCCGTAACCTCTGACCTTTGACCTCTAATACTCTCCTGTTTTACCCACGCTGCACCTCTCCAACATCCCGTAACCTCTGACCTTTGACCTCTAATACTCTCCTGTTTTACCCACGCTGCACCTCTCCAACATCCCTGTAACCTCTGACCTTTGACCTCTAATACTCTCCTGTTTTACCCACGCTGCACCTCTCCAACATCCCGTAACCTCTGACCTTTGACCTCTAATACTCTCCTGTTTTACCCACGCTGCACCTCTCCAACATCCCGTAACCTCTGACCTTTGACCTCAAATACTCTCCTGTTTTACCCACGCTGCACCTCTCCAACATCCCGTAACCTCTGACCTTTGACCTCTAATACTCTCCTGTTTTACCCACGCTGCACCTCTCCAACATCCCGTAACCTCTGACCTTTGACCTCTAATACTCTCCTGTTTTACCCACGCTGCACCTCTCCAACATCCCGTAACCTCTGACCTTTGACCTCTAATACTCTCCTGTTTTACCCACGCTGCACCTCTCCAACATCCCGTAACCTCTGACCTTTGACCTCTAATACTCTCCTGTTTTACCCACGCTGCACCTCTCCAACATCCCGTAACCTCTGACCTTTGACCTCTAATACTCTCCTGTTTTACCCACGCTGCACCTCTCCAACATCCCGTAACCTCTGACCTTTGACCTCTAATACTCTCCTGTTTTACCCACGCTGCACCTCTCCAACATCCCGTAACCTCTGACCTTTGACCTCTAATACTCTCCTGTTTTACCCACGCTGCACCTCTCCAACATCCCGTAACCTCTGACCTTTGACCTCTAATACTCCCTGTTTTACCCACGCTGCACCTCTCCAACATCCCGTAACCTCTGACCTTTGACCTCTAATACTCTCCTGTTTTACCCACGCTGCACCTCTCCAACATCCCGTAACCTCTGACCTTTGACCTCTAATACTCTCCTGTTTTACCCACGCTGCACCTCTCCAACATCCCGTAACCTCTGACCTTTGACCTCTAATACTCTCCTGTTTTACCCACGCTGCACCTCTCCAACATCCCGTAACCTCTGACCTTTGACCTCTAATACTCTCCTGTTTTACCCACGCTGCACCTCTCCAACATCCCGTAACCTCTGACCTTTGACCTCTAATACTCCTGTTTTACCCACGCTGCACCTCTCCAACATCCCGTAACCTCTGACCTCTAATACTCTCCTGTTTTACCCACGCTGCACCTCTCCAACATCCCGTAACCTCTGACCTTTGACCTCTAATACTCTCCTGTTTTACCCACACTGCACCTCTCCAACATCCCGTAACCTCTGACCTCTAATACTCTCCTGTTTTACCCACGCTGCACCTCTCCAACATCCCGTAACCTCTGACCTCTAATACTCTCCTGTTTTACCCACACTGCACCTCTCCAACATCCCGTAACCTCTGACTTCTTCCTAAAAGTCCAATGGAGTCTGGTGGAAATATGCTGGCTCTATACACGCTAAAAGTCCTGATTATTTACATGGAGTCTGGTGTAGTTTGGTGATGGTGATTTTGGGGCTGTTTCATGTTAAACTAAAAGGATCTTACTGTTTAACTAAAAGGTCTATCTCTGTAGGGATCCATCCCATAATGTCCTGTAGGGTTACAGCTTGTTTCTTGTTTAATACTGGACCAGTTTTCAGAGTTTTAAAATATTTCTTGTTTATTTGGCAGCTCGTCGGTTGGAGAGGACGTGTTGAAGGATCTGTTTTCCTCCGCTGGATTCTCCGTCAAAGCCTTCAAGTTTTTCCAGTGAGTAACAATGAAAGTCCCGCCCCCTTTCCTGTGTGTAAGTACCGCCCCCTCCTGTGTGTAAGTCCCGCCCCTTTCCTGTGTGTAAGTACTGCCCTTTTCCTGTGTGTAAGTCCCGCCCCTTCCTGTGTGTAAGTCCCCTTTTCAGTTTGTTATTGGATAAAATGATGATGTCACTTCCTGCCTGTCATCCCCCCCCCCCCCCAGGAAGGACAGGAAGATGGCTCTGATGCAGCTGGCGTCGGTGGAGGAAGCTGTGGAGGCTCTGATCACTCTGCACGACCGCCCGCTGGATCACAGCACGCACCTCAGAGTCTCCTTCTCCAAGTCCACCATCTGACCCCTAGTCCCCTTCTCCAAGTCCACCATCTGGCCCCCATCTGACCCCTAGTCCCCTTCTCCAAGTCCACCATCTGGCCCCCATCTGACCCCTAGTCTCCTTCTCCAAGTCCACCATCTGACCCCCATCTGACCCCTAGTCTCCTTCTCCAAGTCCACCATCTGGCCCCCATCTGACCCCTAGTCTCCTTCTCCAAGTCCACCATCTGGCCCCCATCTGACCCCTAGTCTCCTTCTCCAAGTCCACCATCTGACCCCCATCTGACCCCTAGTCTCCTTCTCCAAGTCCGCCATCTGACCCCCATCTGACCCCTAGTCTCGTTCTCCAAGTCCACCATCTGACCCCCATCTGACCCCTAGTCTCCTTCTCCAAGTCCACCATCTGGCCCCCATCTGACCCCTAGTCTCCTTCTCCAAGTCCACCATCTGACCCCCTAATCTCCTTCTCCAAGTCCACCATCTGGCATCTGACCCCTAGTCTCCTTCTCCAAGTCCACCATCTGACCCCTAGTCTCCTTCTCCAAGTCCACCATCTGACCCCCATCTGACCCCTAGTCTCCTTCTCCAAGTCCACCATCTGACCCCTAGTCTCCTTCTCCAAGTCCACCATCTGACCCCCATCTGACCCCTAGTCTCCTTCTCCAAGTCCACCATCTGGCCCCCATCTGACCCCTAGTCTCCTTCTCCAAGTCCACCATCTGACCCCTAGTCTCCTTCTCCAAGTCCACCATCTGACCCCTAGTCTCCTTCTCCAAGTCCACCATCTGACCCCTAGTCTCCTTCTCCAAGTCCACCATCTGACCCCCATCTGACCCCTAGTCTCCTTCTCCAAGTCCACCATCTGACCCCCATCTGACCCCTAGTCTCCTTCTCCAAGTCCACCATCTGACACCCATCTGACCCCTAGTCTCCTTCTCCAAGTCCACCATCTGACCCCCATCTGACCCCTAGTCTCCTTCTCCAAGTCCACCATCTGACCCCCATCTGACCCCTAGTCTCCTTCTCCAAGTCCACCATCTGGCCCCCATCTGACCCAGAGTCACAGTCAAAACTCTCGTTTTTGTCTCAAAACGTTGCAAAAACACGACAGATTTGTTGAAACGACGACGACTCTCAGAAAAAGTGACAAAAATGTCCAAAAATAAGTGACAGATAAAACGCCCCCACCGACTACGAGGCTTCTGATTGGCCGACGGCGGGAACAAACGGACCAATGGGAGAGCCCCACCCAAGCCACGCTTTCTGTGCCTACAGACACTGACATCATCACAGTGACTATGATGTCGCAGCGCGGTTACAGAGCACATTCCTGAGCTCCCAGTAGCAATGCATTGTGGGTAGTGGGGGAGTCCAACGTGACGCTAATTAATGTGAGTTCAACTTTTGAACTTTTTCGTCTAAATGTTAAATGTGATGAAAACAAATCTTTTTAGTTCCAAAAATTTTTTAACTCAAAAAAAGAAGAAAAAAAAGCTTAATTTTCAAAATAAAAGCTTAATTTTCAAAATAAAAGCTTTATTTTGAAAAACTTTTCTTTTTTATTCTAAAATCACCAAATATATTTTTTTTTCTTGATTTAATTTTCGGTATATTTAACGATTCTCAGCGAGGATGAATATGAAATCAGTAACTTGTCTGAGGTTATTTATTTAAGTTTCAAATCAATGATTTATTTTCTTGTTTAGATTTTAAAAATTATCTTTTTTCATCAACTTACGGAAAATAATTGTGAAATCTTTTTTTGCAAAAATGTACAGATTTCTTGACTGTTCAGCGACGTGCCTTTCCCATCGGCACTTCCTGTGTTTTAAACGTCTGATTGGCTGAAGTTATTCTTATTATTTCGTTATTATTTAGCTGCGATCCCAATAGACCTTCCTCTGTGCCTTATTATTATTATTCAGCTGGTTTTTGATTGGCTCGAGGTTTGGAGGCGGGATCTCTCTTCTGATTGGTTTGTACATTTTTTTACTTTGTTGAAATTAATTTTCCAGCTTTGTGATGTTTTATTGTTAGTTTATATTTTTGGGAAGGTTTTTAATCATGAATGAGTTTCTACTGAACATGAGATAGTAACGCTGTGTGTATTTATACCTGTGTGTGTGTGTGTGTGTGTGTGTGTGTGTGTGTGTATCTATCTGTATGTGTGTCTCTGTGTCTATCTGTATGTGTCACTGTATGTGTGTGTGTGTCTGTGTGTGTGTGTGTGTGTGTGTGTGTGTGTGTGTGTGTCTCTGTGTGTGTGTGTCTCTGTATGTGTGTGTGTGTGTCTCTGTGTGTGTGTGTGTGTGTCTGTGTGTGTGTGTGTGTGTCTCTGTGTGTGTGTGTGTGTGTGTGTGTGTGTGTGTGTGTGTGTGTGTGTGTGTGTGTGTGTGTGTCTCTGTGTGTGTGTGTGTGTGTCTCTGTGTGTGTCTCTGTGTGTGTCTCTGTGTGTGTGTGTGTGTGTGTGTGTGTGTGTGTGTGTTTCTTCTTTTCTATTAAAATATAATGAATTGAACTCCAGCTCTTGTTTTATGTTCTCTTCTTCTGCGTTGAGACGTTCTTGTAGTTTGTTCATCTTTAAAATGTGACGTTTAATCTCAGAACTTGAACTTTCAGATCAGATCAGACGTTTTAGTTCATTATGAAGCTTCAGTGCCGAGAAATAAAATGTTATTATTACAACGGTTAGCAGCCTGGAATACTAACGCTTCTAAATGAACATTAACAACATTAACAAGTCTTAAATGTTTAAAATATGTGACGTTACATATGTGACATGAAGACATTAAAACATGAAACTACGGAAGACGATTAGGTCCAAATGTGGAAAATCTTTGTATTTTAGTTTTGAGTTTAAACGGAAACTTCTGGGTTTAAAATCAGCATGTTGTTAGTTTGGCTGTAAAACTGTGTGTGTGTGTGTGTATATATATGTGTGTGTGTGTGTGTGTGTGTGTGTGTGTGTGTGTGTGTGTGTGTGTATGTATATGTGTGTGTGTGTGTGTGTGTGTGTGTGTGTATATATGTGTGTGTGTGTGTGTGTGTGTGTATGTGTGTGTGTATGTATATGTGTGTGTATGTATGTATGTGTATATATGTGTGTGTGTGTGTGTGTGTATGTGTGTGTGTGTGTCTCTCTCTGTGTGTGTGTGTGTGTGTGTGTGTGTATATGTGTGTGTGTGTGTGTGTGTGTGTCTGTGTGTGTCTGTGTGTGTGTGTGTCTCTCTCTGTCTCTGTGTGTGTGTGTGTGTGTGTGTGTGTGTGTGTATATATGTGTGTGTGTGTGTGTGTGTGTATATGTGTGTGTGTGTGTGTGTGTGTGTGTGTGTGTGTGTGTGTGTGTGTGTGTGTGTGTGTATGTGTGTGTGTGTGTGTGTGTGTTTAATTAAAATGGGTTTAAATGATAAAAGTAACTTTGGGGATAATTTCACATTTCTGTATTTCTATGATGATGAATGTAAAGGTCTCGTGGTGCATTGTGGGAGCCAGCGGGACTATTGTTGTTGTTGTTATTGTTGTTATATGAAATATTTTTAATAATGAACCAGTGCATGAGGGGTATTTATTCTGAAAGTGTGACAGGAAGTTGTAGCATGAGTCACTGAATAAATACATAATCTATGTCTAAGTTTCCATAATTAATAACTAATAACTGCGTCTGATTGGCTGCAGAAACCACGAGACAGATTTCTAGATTGGTCTGTTTTACGCCAAGAAATTTGGGCGGTTTCGTGTGAGTTTGTCTTGGAAACATAATCTCAATCTGGCAGCACAACTCGTAGCTCTAATCCTACATTTCCCATGAACACTTGCAGCTACTGGAGAAATAAGTGTGACCTTTGACTACTTCTGGTCTGGCCCAAAATGTCCAGATACAGCCAATCAGTGGCCACTACACCATGCAGCTGTTGGTTAAATGGTGGAGGGAATCAAATCAAGAGCCAGGATCCACTCAGATACGTTATATTCAGGGTTCAAAATGTACTTTTTCCTCCACGTGTTACATAATGTGGATTGTTTTAATCTTTAACAATAATTAATTCACGAAACGTGTCGTTATATTACACGCAGGGAAATCTCCGAACCATAACCCATTCATAAAACTCCACAATTTATATTTGTTTTGATTTTTGTAAAGAGATCTTACCTCGACAAACATAAATTATGATTATTTTAAATCATTGGTTTAGACTTAGACATTCGGCATAAAACAACAACTACAAAGAGTTTCTATTTAAGCTAGAGGGCAACTCTTACCCGTGAAACCTATGATATACACAGCGGTAGTCGGTGGAAGACAGACACGTTAAAACAGGCTTTTTTAGAACAAGGTTTGGTGGAGAAAACACAGTTCATCTCACAGTATTTGGGGTCCTGTCCTTGGTGTGCATTGTTATGATAGAGCTCAACAGTCCCGCCCACAGCGGGTTCCAGAAGTAAAAATACAATTTCTCCATTGACAATTTGGAGTATAAGCCATAAAATGGTAACCCTAGCGATGGTAGACTTAAAACCAGCTACGACATGACTCAGCGATTGTATATGCTCATATAGACGCCACAAGTCATGGGGCACTACCCTTGTTTTGAGATAAATGTCTTTTATTCGCGACGTCTTGGGTAAGTACTTCATTACCCACAATCCCACAGTGATGCCTCTGATTGGTGGAGCTCATGCTGGTGAGGAGGGGGGGTGTCAGTACCCGATCTGTGCTGCCTGCACGATCCGTCACGAGTATTTACGACACTGCACGATTCACGATCTGTTCCCACGCTTCTGACGTTAGCCTCTGCCGGGAAGCTAACGTTAGTTTAGCTAACAGCTAAGTCGGCTAACCGCTAGCTGACAGCTTGATTCAGTCTAAAATAACGTTAACTCAAACTAAACGCTGGGTGAAGCCGTCTACAGCTGACGTAGCAGCCGTTATATATGTTTACGGTTATCTTCAGGTTTTATTTTGAGTCTTTTAAAGTCATTACGTGCTGTTTTAGCTAGCGGTTAGCCCAATTAGCTGTTAGCTAAACTAACGTTAGCTTCCTTTGTTCAGTGGTGCGCGGTGGTTTATGGGAGGAGTAGTTCCTTCGCTCTGAGATGACGATATGTACCTTGTACCTTTGACTTTTTGGGATTTTATGTTCGTTTTTTTACTCTAAATGATACGTTGTATGCTAATGAGTCACGTAGCGTCTGATTAGCCTAAGACACGGTCTAAAACTCTTTATATACAGATATTTAGAGACGTCAACGGGAGAAATGATGGGAAACTTACTTCAGGAACCCAAGGTCTCTCAGAGGAGGGGCGGGACTGGTGATCTCTATACATCACACAGTACTCCTATAGGAGGCTTTTACTGTGAAAATACACATTACATATATTACATGTATGTGCCCTGACTACGTTGGTGTGCCGTATAAATCACAATCCGTGTTGATACAAGTACCGATGTTCATGTAGAAACATTTTAATCACGTACTAATGTTCATGATACAGCGCTGATGACCTCCGCCATCGTGGTCAGCCTTTTTTTGTAACTCCCGCCTCCAAACACAAACACGCGGACCTGATTGGCTCTCGTGTGGTCCTCATTTGAATAAAGTTAAACTTTCGTCGACTTTGTTTCGCTCCCCACGGCGAGTCGCTCTCATCTCGCCCAATCACGGCGGACATCGTCTCCATTCAACCTCAATGAGAGCGAAGCGATATTTCGCTGTGTGGAAACCTACCGTTACGAGCGACGCTGAAACCGAGAAGAGAGAGTTAGTTCGAGAAAAACTAACAAACATGGGGAGAATCTGATTGGCTGGTAACTTTAAAGGACAATTCCGGTCGATTTCAACACCTAGCTCTGTTGTTTGTGGTCACGTAGGCCGTCAGTAGCGAGAAAAACGAAAATAATCGGTGTTGCCTACACCGAGTTATGGTACTGCTAGCGTTAGCAGCCAGGAGGCTGAACGGGGGAAGATTTAAACGTGCTTTGAGCCTCTTAACAGTGATATAGTAACGCGTTACAAAAGTAACGCAGTAATATAACGCATTACTAGTTACATTTCGGTAATTTATTCCTGTTACAGTCTCAGTAATGTGAGTTACAACGCAATATTTCGTGTTTTTTTTAAGAATTCACCACGAAACATTTCTTCACCGTATTATTTCCTGTTGCTGTATCCGATGGTTGAGATGACCGCAGAGACAGATACATTTGCGAGATGGACATTATTTTCAGGAGTTATTACGCTGTGTTGAAGCGAGCTGTCCCATCACTGTCCCCCGTGGTCAGAGCCAGAACCAGAGACGGTCCTGACAACATCTGTGTCCCGACAGGTGACGGTACGGACGACATCTGTGTCCCGACAGGTGACGGTACGTGTACGGACGACATCTGTGTCCCGACAGGTGACGGTACGGACGACATCTGTGTCCCGACAGGTGACGGTACGGACAACATCTGTGTCCCGACAGGTGACGGTACGTGTACGGACGACATCTGTGTCCCGACAAGCGGCTGACGCGTATGCGGGCGACATCTGTGTCCCGACAGGTGACTGCATCGTGTGACGGCGACATCTGTGTCCCGACAGGTGACTGTACGGACAACATCTGTGTCCCGACAGGTGACTGTACAATCGACATCTGTGTCCCGACAGGTGACGGTACGGACAACCTCTGTGTCCCGACAGGTGACGGTACGGACAACCTCTGTGTCCCGACAGGTGACGGTACGGACAACCTCTGTGTCCCGACAGGTGACGGTACGGACGACATCTGTGTCCCGACAGGTGACTGTACGTGTACGGACGACATCTGTGTCCCGACAGGTGACGGTACGTGTACGGACGACATCTGTGTCCCGACAGGTGACGGTACGTGTACGGACGACATCTGTGTCCCGACAGGTGACTGTACGGACGACATCTGTGTCCCGACAGGTGACTGTACGTGTACGGACGACGACATCTGTGTCCCGACAGGTGACTGTACAGACATCTGTGTCCCGACAGGTGACTGTACGGACGACATCTGTGTCCCGACAGGTGACGGTACGTGTACGGACGACATCTGTGTCCCGACAGGTGACTGTACGTGTACGGACGACATCTGTGTCCCGACAGGTGACTGTACAGACATCTGTGTCCCGACAGGTGACGGTGCGGGACGACATCTGTGTCCCGATAGGTGACGGTACGGGACGACATCTGTGTCCCTGACAGGTGACGATGCGTACGGACGACATCTGTGTCCCGACAGGTGACGGTACGTGTACGGACGACATCTGTGTCCCGACAGGTGACTGTACGGACGACATCTGTGTCCCGACAGGTGACGTTACGGACATCTGTAACGAACTACAAACTACAACACCCGAAAAGTATATGTATTAATGTATTGATGTAATGATTAAATAAGGTAGTGTCTCCAAACTTACCTCAACTATAACTCGTCTCCTGCTAGTTGTACTACAGCACTTACTTTTAAGCATAAACCCATTTTTGAAAATATTTTTGTTGTATCTCTTTTCGGTGTTTTAGTTTGTAGACGGTCCCTATGCACTCGTCTTGCCATCACTCGTACCCCCTGCAGTCCTCCAGAGCTCCCGTAGGGGGGCCCGTACCCCCTGCAGTCCTCCAGAGCTCCCTCAGGGGGGGCCCGTACCCCCTGCAGTCCTCCAGAGCTCCCGTAGGGGTCCCGTACCCCCTGCAGTCCTCCAGAGTACCACTAGGGGGGACCTGTACCCCCGTTTGAGAATGACTGATCTAACCAATGGCTGCGCTGAGTTTCGGTTGGCTCCGCCCACTTTCTCTCCATCATTTCCAAACAAACACAACACATCAAAGTTCAGTTTTTCAATGGATAAAACTTTATTGTTCATGTGTTGACACAGTCCTCTGATGGGATTGGTCGCTTGGCAAACTCCAACAGATAATAGTAATCTTAAAAAAACAACACTAAACAAAAGAAGAATCGCAGCGATCCTATTGGACGACGACCGAGGTTCGTCCGACTAGATGTCATCAATCAAACCCCTCCCGCGGCTACGCTAACAGCTAAGCAACACAGCTTTAAAAAAACACACACACACACACACACACACACACACACACACACACACACACACACAGAGACAGACACACACACACACACACACACACACACACACACACACACACACACACACACACACACACACACACACACGGGTTTCGACTGCAAAACAAAAGTTCAGAAATGTGGATTTTTCGTCTCATATTTTTTTTGGTCCTGTGTATTTTTGTGTTTAGATTTTTCGGATGTTTTGGTGAAATGTCGCGACCGTTGCGTGCCTCAGAATCGCACAATACTTGAATCTATCAGTGCTTGTTGTGTTTGAGTTGTTGTTTGTTCGGGGAGGTAAAAAGTGCCAAAACTTTACGCAAGAAAAACATAAAAAAAAAACCCCAAAAAAAACAAGAAAAGTTTTCTCGTCTAGTTTTCTTCAGCGCTGGTGTGTTTGGCGGCGACTCGACATTTCTCGCCATTTATTTTCAGGCTTCTGCAGCGAGCGACAGAAGCGTTCACTGCAGAGACCACATCAGGACGTTTGGGGTCTCGGACTCCCGTTCAGAGACAGAACCCACCAACCCACCAAGCCAACATGCCGATAGGTTCTCTAAACTAACACGTGGGAATCAGGAGTTCATCTTTCTTTACATCACTCGATGTCACCATCAAAGATCTCCTGATCCTGGAGCTCTCAAAGAAAACACACGTTTTCTTGTAATAACGACTGAAATGAACAGTCTGTTGGTCTGTCGGCTGATTCCCAGTCCTTCCAGAAACATCCGGAGTTTGTTTGTGATTGTTTTGGGCTAAAATCCTTGATTATGCGTCACGTTTTCTTTAAAAATGTGATGGAATAAGCGGGATATTTATGCGATGTTATGCGATGAAATTGCGGGAACTTTTTAAAGCCGTGGTTCCATCGTGGCTTCATCGCGGGGTTTTCAGCTTTTAGATGATGTTCACGTCACGTAATCACGTCGCTACATCACGTCAAATGACGTTATAAAACCGGAAATGACAACGCGTCACGTGGGTCTGGCTTCTCCCCGATAGTAATAGCGACTCGTTCAGAATATGATCTCGTATTTTAGGAAGATAGTTCACCGAAACGTGTTTCTGGAAACATTTTAAGGGCTGACCCACCGAGCTGATAATCAGCCGTCTGACAGTCTGGGAGGTCGCTGACTCCAGTCTGGGAGGTCGCTGACTCCAGTCTGGGAGGTCGCTGACTCCAGTCTGGGAGGTCGCTGACTCCAGTCTGGGAGGTCGCTGACTCCAGTCTGGGAGGTCGTGACTCCAGTCTGGGAGGTCGTGACTCCAGTCTGGGAGGTCGTGACTCCAGTCTGGGCGGTCGCTGACTCCAGTCTGGGAGGTCGTGACTCCAGTCTGGGAGGTCGTGACTCCAGTCTGGGAGGTCGCTGACTCCAGTCTGGGCGGTCGTGACTCCAGTCTGGGCGGTCGTGACTCCAGTCTGGGAGGTCGCTGACTCCAGTCTGGGCGGTGTGTTCGTGCCGTCGTCAGTCAGAGGAGCCGACGGCCGATTTGACATGATGAATCAGAGGGCGGGCAGTCAGACTCAATGAGCCATCTGATTGGTGGAGAGCTAACCAGGAAACGGGGAGCAGGATGAGCGTGACTAGAGTCTCTCAACATCTGACATTAATCTGATAAACTGACCTTTGTTGATCTGAAATGAAGACAGATTCAGCAGCTGCACGGCCTGTTTCTCTCTTCACATGTTTCCAGAAACACGTTACGGTGAACTATTTTAGTAAAATATGAGATCGTCTTCTGAACGAGACGCCATGATGGTCGGGGAGCAGCCAGACCCACGTGACGCGTTCGTCCAATCAGCTGCTGGTTTTCATTTTTGGGCGACAATCCAGATGAGCGCCGCCTGCTGTTATGGAGACGTATTACGTCTCGTCTCTTCGGTGTTCTGAGGAACTTTTTGGACCTCGGGGAGACTGATCAGTCAAACTGGCTTTACTGCTGACGGTCGGCGTCTGGTTGGGGGGTAAAGGCCGTCTGGTGGGTGTGTAACGGCCGTCTGGTTGGTGTGTAACGGCCGTCTGGCCGGTGTGTAACGGCCGTCTGGCCGGGGGGTAACGGCCGTCTGGCCGGTGTGTAACGGCCGTCTGGTCGGTGTGTAACGGCCGTCTGGTCGGTGTGTAACGGCCGTCTGGCCGGTGTGTCTGCAGCTTTAAGCGAGAAATAGGGCTTGTAACGTTCAGGGGCTGTTTGAACTTCCTGTCGTCTGAAAAACAAAACGTCTCGTCTGTGTTCTCGGAGAAGGAACAACTCCACGGTAAAGTCTCCTCGATGTACTCGCTATCACTATCGGCCGCTACGCAACTTCAGCTAACGGACTCACAGCATCAGGAAGGAACAAACAGCATCAGGAACATCTCCAGTTTGAACTCCACCCCCCCCCCCCCCCCCCCAAAAAATACAAAAACTCTGATATTATTTTGACGAAATAAAACGTCAAAAAAAATGTTGAAATTTTTTTTTAAAAAGAAACTAAAATGTCGTCATTTTTCGGTTTCTTTTCTGCTTCAATACGTCATCTGATTCCTCCGATGAGAGATCAGATGACTCAGTGCGATGTCTCACTCCTTCCTGTTTTATCTGGTTGTATATATTTAAATCCTGCTGCGCTCTCATTGGCTTGTTCTGGCATCATTGAGTTTTATATAGCACCAAAAAAACCAACTAAATAAACATAAATAGTTAAAAACACACACACACACACACACACACACATCTGATAAAAAACAAAAAAACAGTCTCTCTCTCTTTCTTCCTCTCCGAAGGTGCCGGGCGGTTGCCGTGGCGACTAGACGTCGAGGATCTCGTCGGCCGTGCCTCCGCAGCGCAGCCGATAACGCCCCGTCCTCCAGCTGATGGTGGGGTCCCACAGCGCCGACAGGAAGATCTGCACGGCCAGCGACTCACGGATGAACCACGCCACCGCGAAGTCCAGCTTAGAGAAACACAGAGCCCCGCCCTGCAGGGTGATGTCATCACACACAGCCAATCACAGACAGGCACAGGATATTACACAGAGAAACACAGAGCCCCGCCCTGCAGGGTGATGTCATCACACACAGCCAATCACAGACAGGCACAGGATATTACACAGAGAAACACAAAGCCCCGCCCTGCAGGGTGATGTCATCACACACAGCCAATCACAGACAGGCACAGGATATTACACAGCCTTTGGATTTAGCCTTTCCGTTCATATTTTTTTTATATACTGTAATTAGGTTATTTAATATCAAGCTGGTTAATAATTATGTCAAAAATGTAATTCAATATTTTCAAAATAAAAGCGTATAATGTGAGTACCTGAACTCCTGTCAGCTGGATGTAGTCGGAGATAAACCAGGCCAGACAGTGACACATGAAGAAGACCATCATGTCCCACCTACAACAAACACACACACACACACACACACACACACACGCACACACACACGCGCGCACACACACAGACAGAGACACACACACACAGACAGAGACACACACACACACACACACACGCGCACACACAGACAGAGACACACACACACACAGACAGAGACACACACACACAGACAGAGACACACACACATAAATGACATGTTGATGTTTGAAAGTCTCGAGGTTTTGATATAAATGTAATTTGAAAAAAAATAATAATAATTATATATATTTCTAATATGTCACCTGTCAACAGAAGGAAATATTCTGGAGTCTATTTAGCGTCAATACTGCCGACGTCTTCGCTGTAATCAGATCAGTTTATATTTATGTTGATGGGGAACATCCATGTGTCCAGACAAGGCTAGCAGCAGCGCCGCGTCACCTTTCTGGTGTGGAAAGACATAGAAAACACCAAGCAGCCGCCACGCTCACGCCACGCAGCCGCCACGCTCACGCCACGCTCACGCCACGCAGCCGCCACGCTCACGCCACGCAGCCGCCACGCTCACGCCACGCAGCCGCCACGCTCACGCCACGCAGCCGCCACGCTCACGCCACGCTCACGCCACGCAGCCGCCACGCTCACGCCACGCAGCCGCCACGCTCACGCCACGCAGCCGCCACGCTCACGCCACCCAGCTGCCACACAGGCAGTGTGCAGGAGGGCTAAGTCTCTCCCAACATGTAGTGCGTCTTCCTCTTCCAGTGCTCGCTGTTCGGCCATTTACAAACAAAAGCTGTGCTTTACAACGGGCGTCACACGCTTCCAGGTCAGACGAGACGAAACCGGTTTAGAACGTCGCAGAGAAAATTGCGGGAATTTGCAAAAATTGCAGAATTTGCAAAAATTGCAGAATTTGCAAAAATTTCAGAATTTGCAGAAATTGCAGAATTTGCAAAAATTGCAGAATTTGCAAAAATTGCAGAATTTGCAAAAACTGCGGTTTCATCGTGGCTTCATCAGCTTTTCAATGATGTTCAGACTTTGGCTGATTATGCATTGAATTATGGGATGGCATAATCAGGTTTTTCTGGAGGGACTGAGACGTAGAACATCATCCAGGTCTCATTCAGACCAACATCACCTCCTGACCTCTCGCGCCAGAGGAGCACAAAAACTAGGACCGCACAATATATCGTTTTCTTATCGTCATCGCCATATAAACTGCTGCAATAGACACATCGCAAAAGGCTGGGACAAACCGCCATAGACACGCAGAGATAGAAAATACCAGGAGAAAACTGCACTTCATGATTTAACGGTTCAGTTCAATGTGTTCAATAAACTGTTTGGAAGTATTTCATGTTTTAGTTTTAAATGCAACAAGCAATTTGTTGCATTTTAGCAGAATACTGAATACTGAATTTGCAAAAATTGCGGGAATTTGCAAAATTTGCAGGATTTGCAAAATTTGCAGAAATTTGCAGAATTTGCAGAAATTGCAGAATTTGCAAAAATTGCAGAATTTGCAAAAATTGCATGAATTTGCAAAAATTGCATGAATTTGCAAAAATTGCAGAATTTGCAAAAATTGCAGAATTTGCAAAAATTGCAGAATTTGCAAAAATTGCATGAATTTGCAAAAGTGCGGGAAATTTGCAAAAATTGCAGAATTTGCAAAAATTGCAGAATTTGCAAAAATTGCAGAATTTGCAAAAATTGCATGAATTTGCAAAAAATTGCATGAATTTGCAAAAATTGCATGAATTTGCAAAAACTGCTTGGTTTCATCGTGGCTTCATCAGCTTTTCAATGATGTTCAGACTTTGGCTGATTATGCATTGAATTATGGGATGGCATAATCAGGTTTTTCTGGAGGGACTGGGTTATGGTTTCTGTAGAGTCAGACTCGGGGCCCTGACACCAACCGGACGGCAGAAAGCCAGTGTGACTGATCAGTCGCCCCCCGCCAAAGGTCCAAAGCGTTCCTCAGAACACACCGAAGAGACGCCCGATGTGGCGTCGTTCTGCACGTGTGCGAGGCGTAACACGGAAATGACAGCGTCACGTTAGAACCATGTCCTTCTTTTCTCATCAGATATCAACTAAAGAAATGTGATTGTGGTTTTTGGGGTCGTCCCTCCACGTCCTACTTCCTCCTCGCAGGTGTTGCATATTGCAAAGCGTGTTATCTTCTGCACACACGCTGAAGAATGTCCAAACAGCTGACATGTTGCACATTAATGCACACGCTTCACACCATGAGCAGGTACGTGCGACACACGGCGGAGACGTTGAGAGAAAGGAAGAAGAGAGCGTGCTGTGGCGGCCGTGCGTGCGTCCTCGAGAACTGTAACTGGTAGAACTTCTGTACTCAGTTAATTGGAGCGTTGACCGGCATGACATCACCGTATGTCAGACTGACCTGCTGGTCGCCGGTCACGGCCGAGCACGTTCTATTGGTGCATCTCTACGCATATTGCTAATTTGCCTCATATCGTGCAGCCCTAACTTCAACTCTGCGTCTCTATGGAGACGTAGCAGCTGGATGATACCACTGCCGAGGTCTCGCAGGAAGTAAACCCATTGTGTCTGTGCTGGGGAAGCATCTGCGTTCACAGCGCCCGCCATCTCTCCGTTTCCACTGACGGTTGAGCTAAATGTTTATAGTTTAAATCCTCCTTGAGGAAGATGGGGCATCGCTGCTCTGTTCCTTAGCAACCCTAAATGATTCCCAGTAGAGAGTTATTAAGATGAAATGCTCCTGTAGTTACTCATCAGTCTCCCGGGCCTTCTTGGCGTACATTATGTGTGAAATGAGTTGTGCTGCTCCCTAACACTATGAGCCTTCTCTAAGCCGGCCCAGGCGTCTCCTGCTCTGTGATTGGCTGCGTACCTGAACACATAATGAGCAGCCCAGCCAATGATGAGGCTGGCCAGGAAGCACTCGGAGACGGGCTCCAGCTTTTCAATGATGTTCAGACTTTGGCTGATTATGCATTGAAT
>NC_135870.1:364480-371980 GCF_031162955.1 Sander vitreus | reverse complement strand
CAGACAGACACGTGCACGCGCACGCGCACACACACACACACACACAGAGACACTCACACACACACACACACACACACACACACACACTTAATTCATTTATGGAGACATTAATCCAGTGTGAAGATGAAGGGTAGTTGCAGTTAATAATCTAGTGTTGTGCGTCTGTGTTGTGTGTGTGTGTGTGTGTGTCTAGAGTTGTGTGTGTGTATGTGTCTATAGTTGTGTGTCTGGAGGAGTTGTGTTGTGTGTCTATAGTTGTGTGTCTGTGTTGTGTGTCTAGAGTTGTGTGTCTGTGTTGTGTGTCTAGAGTTGTGTGTGTGTGTCTATAGTTGTGTGTCTGTATTGTGCGTCTAGAGTTGTGTGTGTGTATGTGTCTATAGTTGTGCGTCTGTATTGTGCGTCTAGAGTTGTGTGTGTGTATGTGTCTATAGTTGTGTGTCTGTGTTGTGCGTCTAGAGTTGTGTGTGTGTGTATGTGTCTATAGTTGTGTGTCTGGAGGAGGCTTGTTGTGCGCGGCCCACCAACACTCGGCGTTCTCCTTCCAGCTCGCCTCCTGCGTGTCGTACACTTCCTGTCATCAATAACAATAACATGAATCAATAACATGTCTATTACATAATGTTTAACCGTAGCCCCGTGAGAGGCAGGTGCAGGGGAGAACAGTGCATTTCAGCCGGCCGTGCGGGTGCACATCTGTCTCGTCAGACTGTGTGAAGATGCTAAAATCCGACACTGTCTTACCAAATTTGCAATTAGCCATATATTTATCATAAAACGGCCCATATTTGAGCTTTAAATAGTTGATTTCTCGCATAAAAAAAGTCTCAGAAGTGAATTTAATAATTAAATAGCAGACAAACAACGTATAACTTTGCAGTGTCTGAAATATGAGACCTGCTGTCTCGTCTCCACTGTGTGTGTATGTGGTTCGCTCAACCAATCAGTGCGCAGCTCATCTAAATATTCATGAGCAGACCATATTTGGAAGAAAAGCTCTTGTTCCAAATAGAGCCATATTCACAGGGATGGATAAGGGAGCGTAAAAAAACACCTGGGACATTTTCAGCCCAACCAATGTTACATACTCTATTAGGAGACCTTAAGGAACAGGGTGAGATACCCTATATAATCATTCTATTACCCCTTAAAGGAACAGGGTCAGATACCCTATATAATCATTCTATTACCCCTTAAAGGAACAGGGTCAGATACCCTATATAATCATGCTATTACCCCTTAAAGGAACAGGGTGAGATACCCTATATAATCATTCTATTACCCCTTAAAGGAACAGGGTGAGATACCCTATATAATCATGCTATCACCCCTTAAAGGAACAGGGTGAGATACCCTATATAATCATGCTATTACCCCTTAAAGGAACAGGGTGAGATACCCTATATAATCATTCTATTACCCCTTAAAGGAACAGGGTGAGATACCCTATATAATCATGCTATCACCCCTTAAAGGAACAGGGTGAGATACCCTATATAATCATGCTATCACCCCTTAAAGGAACAGGGTCAGATACCCTATATAATCATGCTATTACCCCTTAAAGGAACAGGGTGAGATACCCTATATAATCATGCTATCACCCCTTAAAGGAACAGGGTGAGATACCCTATATAATCATGCTATTACCCCTTAAAGGAACAGGGTGAGATACCCTATATAATCATGCTATCACCCCTTAAAGGAACAGGGTGAGATACCCTATATAATCATTCTATTACCCCTTAAAGGAACAGGGTGAGATTAATGTATTCGTTATTAATCCTGCAAGGGAAATTACAATGTTTTCACTCTGTTGTTTTTACACACAGGCCTGAAATACACACACATGCTCAGTACCTCTACATGCACTAATGGAGAGATGTCAGAGTGGGGGGGCTGCACATGCTCAGTACCTCTACATGCACTAATGGAGAGATGTCAGAGTGGGGGGGCTGCACATGCTCAGTACCTCTACATGCACTAATGGAGAGATGTCAGAGTGGGGGGGCTGCACATGCTCAGTACCTCTACATGCACTAATGGAGAGATGTCAGAGTGGGGGGGCTGCACATGCTCAGTACCTCTACATGCACTAATGGAGAGATGTCAGAGTGGGGGGGCTGCCCATGCGTAATTAATAATCTGATGTTTGAGGATAATAAATGTGTGTACCTGTGTTATTATATTATTTGGGTCACAACATGTATTCTGGGATTCATTCACAACTTTATTAGTTTAGAAAAAGTGAAACATGAATAAATGTATTTATAACTGAAAGAGACAATAGCACCATTATATCTGAGACAATTATTGTAAACATCTGTGTTAGTTCCCTATCGCACAAATAGTTCCCTATTTTCTATTGTACGCTGGACACACACACAGAGACACACACACAGAGACACACACACACACATACACAGAGACACACACACACACACACACACACACAGACACACACACAGAGAGACACACACACAGAGACACACACACACACACACACACACACAGACACACACACAGAGACACACACACACACACACACACACAGACACAGAGACACACACACACACACACACACACACACACACACACACACACACACACACACACACACACACACACACACACACACACACACACACACACAGACACACACACACACACACACACACACACACACACACACACACACACACACACACACACACACACACACACAGACACACACACACACACACACACACACACACACACACATAGACACACACAGACACACACACACAGACACACACACACACCCCCCCCCCATCCCTCTGTCATGCCTCATTACACATTTGTAAATATCTATTTACTCCCTTTTTCACGTTGCAGCTCGCATGCTAAACTATATTTCTCCTCTCCATCGTTGCAACACCTTGTTGTTACACAATCTTTTCATATCTAGTACTCATATCTAGTACTCATATCTAGTACTCATATCTAGTACTCATATCTAGTACTCATATCTACACCTACCTCACTATTAGACCACTACCTGTACTAACTATATACTGACTTCACTACTTCTCAGTATTCATATACAGTGGTGTGAAAAAGTGTTTGCCCCCTTCCTCATTTCCTGTTCCTTTGCATGTTTGTCACACTTAAGTGTTTCGGAACATCAAACCAATTTAAACAAAAGTCAAGGACAACACAAGTAAACACAAAATGCAATTTGTAAATGAAGGTGTTAATTATTAAAGGAGAAAAAAAATCCAAACCATCATGGCCCTGTGTGAAAAAGTGATTGCCCCCCTTGTTAAAACATACTATAACTGTGGTTGTCCACACCTGAGTTCAATTTCTCTAGCCACACCCAGGCCTGATTATTGCCACACCTGTTCACAATCAAGGCATCACTTAAATAGGAGCTGCTTGACACAGTAAGGTCCACCAGAAGATCCTTAAAAGCTACACATCATGCCGAGACCCAAAGAAATTCAGGAACAATTGAGAAAGAAAGTAATTGAGATCTATCAGTCTGGAAAGGGTTATAAAGCCATTTCCAAAGCTTTGGGAATCCAGCGAACCACAGTGAGAGCCATTATCCACAAATGGCGAAGACATGGAACAGTGGTGAACCTTCCCAGGAGTGGCCGGCCGCCCAAAATTACCCCAAGAGCGCAGCGACGACTCATCCAAGAGGTCACAAAAGACCCCACAACAACGTCCAAAGAACTGCAGGCCTCACTTGCCTCAGTTAAGGTCAGCGTTCATGCCTCCACCATCAGGAAAAGACTGGGCAAAAATGGCCTGCATGGCAGAGTTCCAAGGAGAAAACCACTGCTGAGCAAAAAGAACATCAAAGCTTGTCTCAATTTCTCCAGAACACATCTTGATGATCCCCAAGACTTTTGGGACAACATTCTGTGGACCGATGAGACAAAAGTGGAACTCTTTGGAAGGTGTGTGTCCAAGTATATCTGGCGTAGAAGGAACACTGCATTTCATAAAAAGAACATTATACCAACTGTAAAATATGGTGGTGGTAGTGTGATGGTCTGGGGCTGTTTTTGCTGCTTCAGGACCTGGAAGACTTGCCGTGATAAAAGGAACTATGAATTCTGCTGTCTACCAAGAGATCCTGAAGGAGAATGTCCGACCATCTGTTCGTGTACTCAAGCTGAAACGAACTTGGGTTCTGCAGCAGGACAATGATCCTAAACACACCAGCAAGTCCACCACCGAATGGCTGAAGAAAAACTAAATGAAGACTTTGGAGTGGCCTAGCCAAAGTCCTGACCTGAATCCTATTGAGATGTTGTGGTATGACCTTAAAAAGGCCGCTCATGCTCGAAAACCCTCTAATGTAACTGAATTAGGACAATTCTGCAAAGATGAGTGGGCCAAAATTCCTCCAGGACGCTGTAAGAGCCTCATTGCACGTTATCGCAAACGCTTGGTTGCAGTTGTTGCTGCTAAGGGTGGCCCAACCAGTTATTAGGTTTAGGGGGCAATCACTTTTTCACACAGGGCCATGATGGTTTGGATTTTTTTTCTCCTTTAATAATTAACACCTTCATTTACAAATTGCATTTTGTGTTTACTTGTGTTGTCCTTGACTTTTGTTTAAATTGGTTTGATGTTCCGAAACACTTAAGTGTGACAAACATGCAAAGGAACAGGAAATGAGGAAGGGGGCAAACACTTTTTCACACCACTGTATGGTGATTTCACACACACAGACACAGAGTGTGTAGTGTGCGTATAGTGTGCGTATAGTGTGTGTATAGTGTGCGTATAGTGTGCGTATAGTGTGCGTATAGTGTGTGTAGTGTGTAGTATGTAGTGTGTGTAGTGTGTGGTGTGTAGTGTGTATAGTGTGTCTGTGTGTGTGTAGTGTATAGCGTGTATAGTGTGTAGTGTGTGTGTAGTGTGTAGTATAGTGTAGTGTAGTGTGTATAGTGTGTAGTGTGTGTATAGTGTGTGTGTGTGTGTGTAGTGTGTAGTATGTAGTGTGTGTAGTGTGTGGTGTGTAGTGTGTATAGTGTGTGTGTGTGTGTGTAGTGTGTAGTATGTAGTGTGTGTGTAGTGTGTAGTAGTGTGTGTGTAGTGTGTGTATAGTGTGTGTGTGTGTGTGTGTAGTGTGTAGTATGTAGTGTGTGTAGTGTGTGGTGTGTAGTGTGTATTGTGTGTCTGTGTAGTGTATAGTGTGTGTGTAGTGTAGTGTGTGTGTGTAGTGTGTAGTGTGTGTTACCTTCTTCCAGACTGGGATGTGGGCCTTCAGCTGAGTGATGCAGTGTGTAGTATAGTGTGTGTGTGTAGTGTGTGTGTAGTATGTAGTGTGTGTGTGTAGTATGTAGTGTGTAGTGTGTGTAGTGTGTATAGTGTGTCTGTGTATAGTGTGTGTGTGTAGTGTGTATAGTGTGTGTAGTGTAGTGTGTGTGGTGTGTGTGTAGTGTGTATAGCGTGTATAGTGTGTATAGTGTGTAGTGTGTGTGTGTAGTGTGCCTGTGTGTAGTGTGTGTGTGTATGTGTGTAGTATGTAGTGTGTGTAGTGTGTATAGTGTGTCTGTGTAGTGTATAGTGTGTGTGTAGTGTAGTGTGTGTGTAGTGTGTATTGTGTGTCTGTGTAGTGTATAGTGTGTGTGTAGTGTAGTGTGTGTGTGTAGTGTGTAGTGTGTCCAGACTGGGATGTGTGCTCAGTTGAGTGATGTAGTGTGTAGTATAGTGTGTGTAGTGTAGTGTGTGTAGTATGTAGTGTGTAGTGTGTGTGTAGTGTGTGTAGTATAGTGTGTGTAGTGTGTGTATAGTGTGTCTGTGTAGTGTAGTGTGTATAGCGTGTATAGTGTGTGTGTAGTGTGTGTGTGTAGTGTGTGTAGTGTGTATAGTGTGTGTAGTGTAGTGTGTGTGTAGTGTGTATAGCGTGTATAGTGTGTATAGTGTGTAGTGTGTGTGTGTAGTGTGTGTAGTATAGTGTAGTGTAGTGTGTGTAGTGTGTGTAGTGTGTGTAGTGTGTGTAGTGTAGTGAGTGTAGTGTGTATAGTGTGTGTGTGTGTGTGTGTGTCTGTGTGTAGTATGTAGTGTGTAGTGTGTGTGTAGTGTGTGTAGTATAGTGTGTGTAGTGTGTATAGTGTGTCTGTGTAGTGTAGTGTGTGTGTATAGTGTGTGTAGTGTGTGTAGTGTGTGTAGTGTAGTGTGTGTAGTGTGTATAGTGTGTGTAGTGTAGTGTGTGTAGTGTATAGTGTGTGTGTATAGTGTGTATAGTGTGTAGTGTGTGTGTGTATAGTGTGTGTAGTGTGTGTATAGCGTGTAGTGTGTGTGTAGTGTGTGTATAGTGTGTAGTGTGTGTGTGTGTAGTGTGTGTAGTATAGTGTAGTGTAGTGTGTATAGTGTGTGTAGTGTGTAGTGTGTAGTGTGTGTAGTATAGTGTAGTGTGTGTAGTATGTAGTGTGTGTAGTGTGTGTAGTGTGTGTAGTGTGTGTAGTGTGTGTGTAGTGTGTAGTGTGTAGTGTAGTGTGTAGTGTGTGTAGTGTGTAGTGTGTAGTGTGTAGTGTGTAGTTGAGTAGTGTGTGTTGAGTAGTTGAGTAGTGTGTATAGTGTGTGTAGTGTGTAGTTGAGTAGTGTGTATAGTGTGTAGTTGAGTAGTGTGTAGTTGAGTAGTGTGTATAGTGTGTAGTTGAGTAGTGTGTAGTTGAGTAGTGTGTATAGTGTGTAGTTGAGTAGTGTGTAGTTGAGTAGTGTGTGTAGTGTGTAGTTGAGTAGTGTGTATAGTGTGTAGTTGAGTAGTGTGTATAGTGTGTAGTTGAGTAGTGTGTATAGTGTGTAGTTGAGTAGTGTGTATAGTGTGTAGTTGAGTAGTGTGTGTAGAGTAGTGTGTGTAGTGTGTAGTGTGTGTAGTGTGTGTAGTGTGTAGTGTGTAGTGTGTAGTGTAGTGTAGTGTGTAGTGTGTGTAGTGTGTGTAGTGTGTAGTAGTGTGTGTAGTATGTAGTGTGTGTAGTGTAGTGTGTAGTAGTGTGTATAGTGTGTGTAGTAGTGTGTAGTGTGTAGTGTGTAGTGTGTAGTAGTGTGTAGTGTGTGTAGTGTGTGTAGTGTGTAGTATGTAGTGTGTAGTAGTGTAGTGTGTGTAGTATAGTGTGTGTAGTGTGTAGTAGTGTGTGTGTATAGTGTGTAGTGTGTGTAGTGTGTATAGTGTGTAGTATAGTGTGTGTAGTAGTGTGTGTAGTGTGTGTAGTATAGTGTGTGTAGTGTAGTGTGTGTAGTAGTGTGTGTAGTATAGTGTGTGTGTAGTAGTAGTGTGTAGTGTGTAGTAGTGTGTATAGTGTGTAGTGTAGTGTGTGTAGTATAGTGTGTGTAGTAGTAGTGTGTAGTGTGTGTAGTATAGTGTGTGTAGTGTAGTGTAGTGTGTAGTGTGTGTAGTGTAGTGTGTAGTGTGTGTAGTGTAGTGTGTGTAGTGTGTAGTAGTAGTGTGTAGTAGTGTAGTGTGTAGTGTAGTATAGTGTGTGTAGTGTAGTGTAG